>NC_085963.1:14216080-14516080 GCF_910591565.1 Cydia splendana | reverse complement strand
GCTCTCAGAAATCAGGTAACCTAAAAAAGTTACCTGTGGAGCCCCAAAGACGCACTTAGACACGTTGATTACCATGCCGTAGTCTCGGAGTCTGGTAAAAACTTCACGTAGGTGCTGTTTGTGCTGCTCCTCGTCTCTGGAAAAGACTAAAAAGTCGTCCAAGTAGCAGTAGACGAAGTCCAGCCCGCGTGTCAGCTCATCCACGAACCTCTGAAAGGTTTGGCCTGCGTTCCGGAGTCCGAATGTCATAAACGGAAACTCGAACATACCGAAGGGTGTAGTAATGGCCGTCTTCGGTATGTCCTCCGGACATACAGGTATCTGGTTGTAAGCCTTTACGAGGTCAATGGTACTAAAGACGTTACAACCAGATATGCTGTGGGTAAAATCATGCAAATGCCTGATGGGGTATTTGTCAGGGACGGTACGGGCGTTGAGGTGACGGTAATCACCACACGGGCGCCACCCATTATCTTTTTTAGGCGCCAGGTGCAGTGGTGAAGACCAAGGGCTCTCTGATGGTCGTGCCGTGCCGCTAGCCAACATACCTTCAAACTCCTGCCTCGCCAGCTTCAGCTTGTCAGGGGCAAGACGTCTCGGAGTGCAGGATACCGGGGGACCTGGAGTGGTGCGAATGTGGTGTTGAGTGTTATGTGGTATAGTGCGGTGTATGCCAGCAGGTCGTGTGATCTCAGGATATTCCTGTGACAATATTTGATGGTAGCAGGAATCGCTGCCGTTCATGACCTTCACAGAAAATATATCACTAGTATTAATAGCAGAAACGGCATTAACATATAAACTAGTGATGTTATCTACAATACGACCTAGCCTCTTACCACCACAATCTACAATTAAATTATAGTGCGCTAGAAAATCTGCCCCTATAATCGGTTTAGTAACCGTAGCTACCACAAAACGCCACGGAAAGTCACGTCGAAGTCCAAGGTCCAGGTTAAGATGCGCGTAACCGTAAGTTTCGATGGGTGTCCCATTGGCTGCGGAAAGGTTGTACCCCGTCGGTGCTCGACGCTCGTGCAGTAACGACTTGGGGAAGACGCAGAGGTCGCTACCGGTGTCGACCAAAAACTGCAGCTTCGACCTTCTGTCGGTGACAAACAGGCGACGCGATGTGACAGGGCGGTCAGGAGTCGCCATTACCGACTGCCCATGGCATTTCCCGACTTCTTGTAGTCGCAGGGTTGTACGCACTTGCTAGCGTTCTCGCCATGTCTTGAATGGTACCAGCAGATGGGAAATTTCCTATAACTGGACTGGGACCTGGTGCTGGAACGACTCTGCCTTCTGGAGCGGCTGGGATTCCTTGAGCGGGATCTTCCTCCTTCACGGTCCATCTTCAAGGCTCGAACCTCTCTCCTGAGCGCAGCTATCTCCCTTGCCAAGGCGTCACTACTGGAGCCAGGTTGCTCGGAGCCTGCAGAAGCGACGTGCGACGTCAGCAAGGTCTGCGATAATGTCCAACGAAGCATCTGGATGCCCTGCGAGGACAGTTTGGATGCTAGCGGGTAATCTGTTGATCCACATCATGCGTAAAACGTCGTCCGATATGCGCTTAGCTGCCAGAGCCTGCAGGTGACGCAGGAACTGAGACGGCTTACGGTCTCCCAGCTCTTCATGATGCAGGAGTTGCTGGATCTGTCGCTCGGTGGTATCGCTCAGTCGACTGATGAGTTCGCTCTTCAGCTTAGCATATTTGTCAGTTACTGGTGGATTGGTGATAATATCCCTGACCTCCTTTGCAAACTGTCGATCCAACTGGCTGACGACATAATGAAACTTTGTCAGGTCATTGGTGATGCCGGCTATGTCGAACTGACCCTCAACCTGCGAGAACCAAATCGCGGGTTCCTCCGGCCAAAAAGGTGGAAGTCGTACTCCGACTCTAAAAACTTCGGATGACGGAGTCGTTGTTGTTGTGGAACCGAGCGGCGCAGTTGTGACGGATGGTGCAGTGGGAACAGGCACTCCCGCCGGTACTTGTGTGATGGGCGACATAACGGTATTTCCTTTGTCTATTTTGCTCGACACTTCTACGTACGGTTTTCTGATAAAATCCTCGTGGTACTGTGTTCTTCAGGGGTCACCAGTATGGGGATGTAGTATGTCCACTTTCTCCAATAAATATTATAATGTCAATAATATATATGTCGCAGTCGGATCGTATAATCCGCCGTATTACATTACGGCTAGCCGTTTTCAAAAACAGGGGCGTTTTGAAATGCGGCGGTTTAACGATTAGCCGGATTGAATGCGGCTGAATGGGAAACCGCCGGAATGTATTCGGCGCCATACGTTCTTCAACACGGCTAGCCGTAATGTAATACAGCGAGTCATTAGCCGCCGCTTTGACAGTTTTTAGTTCCCATTTTTAACACCCGTGGCGCTGCCTGACAAACGCTGGGGTGTCCATCAAATCTGGAGTTCGTCGGACTGTTTCTTTTCAAAAAACATTTCTTTCGCAACTTAACTAGACGGAGCCCCGCTTCGCGGGGCTCCTATTTCTGAGCGGTTTGCCCTTCGGGCATCTGAAGCTACCTAACAAACCTAACCTACCTACCTATTGATTTAGTGAGACGTCCGTGAAAACATTACACTTTGGGGAAAAAAGCGTAGGTAGGTAAGTAGGTTAGGTTCGTTAGGTAGCTTCAGATGCCCGAAGGGCAAACCGCCCAGAAATAGGAGCCCCGCTTGCGGGGCTCCGTCTATTTAAGTTGTGAAGGAAATGTTTTGGAAAAGAAACACATGTAGTGCGGTGGGACCATGGTAAAAATAAATTAAATTGCAAACATTGTCAAACTCCGGTTACGTAGGCGACCGAAAGAACTGGTCACTCTACAATCTAAAATAGTAGTACGATGCGGCTAAACGTTGGCCGCCTTATTGAAGAACGTATCGCAATGACAATCCGGCTAATCGTCGAACCGCCGCATTTCAAAACGCCCCTGTTTTTGATAACGGCTAGCCGTAATGTAATACGGCGGATTATACGATCTGACTACGACATATACAACACAGAAGGAATGTCCAAAGTTCGGAAGATAGAAACACAGAAGGTAACAGTACGGAAGAAATATAGAAATAGAAATAAAGTGTCAACAAAAGCAAAAGCGATAGCGAACGTAATGCGTCTAGCGGTCACAAGCGACATGCGTTTCGCGTCAGTAATGTGCATAGACTGAAGCGGGGCGCGGCGATGGCCGGCCGGCACAGGAGCGGGTCTCAGAACCGGCCGCTCTGAACATAGGAATGCTATCGCGGTGCGCGTGTGCATTGCACCCGACTTGTTGGCACCGTCAAGAATTGACGGACGATATGAAAATATAACGTGTATATTATTATTGTATAAATGTAAATATATGTATAAAATGTATGTAAATAAATATTTGTATATATTAATATTATGTTTTATATAAGTGTATTAATATTAGTTAAGTGTAGTGTAGGTATAAGTGTAAGTGGGAAAGTAGCCCACAATGAATAATAATTTTTAGTGTTCCGTACAAAACTTTGTTCACGGGATTACTTATGAGATCACTTCGGTCTTGCAAATCAGTTAAATGCGTTTTTCTCAGAGACCGTTTGTCGTAGATGCCTTAAATTTGGAACAGTTATAGCAATTACCACCACTAATATTGTTAATAAGTCAAAATCGCTTATTTAATCCCTATTTTTTTTTCAGAATCCGCTGAACACTAACACACCAACAATTGAGCTACCCAATATGTGTGACAACTTTTTACGTATAAAAACATTCTCTATTATTCACCACTCTCTGGTCAAACTCGTAAATGCAGTATTTGTGTAGTTGTGTAGGTACCTGCCGTAATATTAATACGCCAATCGCGGTCGCATGCGCATACAAACAGGGTCACAAGTGTCACAACTATTTACATTCTTTTCACCTAGTTCCCATGATTAGTATTATTTCCTGTAATGGTTTTAGGTTTCACAGAGGAAAGATTTTATAATCTAGCTACTTATAAATAAGTAGGTATCTATGTACTAGGTACTTATTAGAAATGTATGCAAACCAAGTCGATTTACCAAACCTGAATGCTAGTTGTTACATGGAAATCCTAGAATCTTGCTTCTCCTCTCTGTGGTTTAAAAGATTGTTTTTAACGAAACATTTTAAGTTTGAAATTACTTATATCCATAGCAATCTCTCTCCTTCAGGACCTTGTGGACAAGATATGAAATACAGTACAGGGTTATATAATAATAACATTTAATTAATAGTACGGTACATTGGGCGAATCAAACGTAATATACTTAATTTTTATTTGTGGCTGTGGTTATGTCAAATATTTGACTGTGATTGAACTCGTTTAACTTTTAACGTTGTCAATCTTGAAAGTGTGACTAAAACTCTGAAAATATCTTATTACTAAAATAAGCAACCAAGTTTACTAATTAGGTAATCATAAATAGGCCATATGTAGATAAAGTATACCTAATTACTTATAATATCGACTTATTTGAAACTCTGCTTTTAATTGAAGGGATGTTTACAAAAACAACATAACTGACTACACTGGTTGACACCTGAAACGATTAACAATGTTCTTAAAAAAGTGTCAACCGCTCTAAGCAGTTATGTTGTTTTTGTAAACATCCCTTCAATTGTGTTCATACAAGTTTATAACTTGTTAAACTTATCATCAGTTATCAAATTTGAATAAAGTAATTCATGTTGTTACAAAAATCTCTAAAAATGCGACGAATACTTAAATCTCAAGCCACAATAATTGCGGTATCTTACTATTTTCATTGAACTTTTGTTGATTGAATCAAACCACAATAAACGTATTAATTTATTTTCAGTGTTATGTCACAAGAAGCCCCTACAAGACAGGAACATCCATCAGCACAGTGTGATACTGCTCACAACAGCAACGGGCAGCCAGCAGAGGTCAAGCGGGCGGAGCTCTACAGTTTCGTCCACAGACAGAAAAGATCAAGGTAATTGGTTAGATACCATCTCGGTCGCGGCCGTGCACAATGGAAATGTATTTTGGGTTCCGTATTATATTTAAATTATATTATTATATATAATGTAGTACGTATATGTAACAAATAAATAACAAATCCTGGTATTTATTCTGACGTAATATATAATAAGATATATTACATATTGAAAGAAAAGATCATTAGCTCTCTCCGTATTTATGGAGGTTTAGACTACATTATATTATGAAGCTGGTTCTTTAACTTGTAAGTTTTGTGCACGTAGGTAAGTACGGTACTAAAATAAACAAGCTAAAATATGAACACATTTTCAATGCGCTAAAAGCCGTTATGATCATTTGTGTTCAGCATTTTTTTTTTTAATTTTTATGGTTATAATACGTGAAATGATAATAATTACCGAACGGTACCCAAAAAAGTGAAGTTATCAGAGCATATCTAGTTGACTGCGTCCCACAGTTTAGGGACGTTATAGTCACGACACTTGCGGACCAAAAGTGGCTCGTGGGACTGATGCTAATGTCGCTTCAACTCGTGGCACTGTTATGTGCACTATCGCCATGTGTATGGACTTCCAACAAATGAATTTTCACACGAGAAAGGGTTCAATATACATATGAACACAGATTCATTGAAGTATTACTTCTTATAAAATAGGTACTTCAATGAATGAACTTACCTTTTTTTCAAAATTTTTAGGGTTCCGTACCCAAAGGGTAAAACGGGACGCTATTACTAAGACTCCGCTGTCCGTCCGTCCGTCCGTTTGTCCGTCCGTCCGTCCGTCCGTCCGTCCGTCCGTCCGTCCGTCCGTCCGTCCGTCTGTCACCAGGCTATATCTCACGAACCGTGATAGCTAGAAAGTTGAAATTTTCACAAATGTATTTCTGTTGCCGCTATAACAACAAATACTAAAAAGTACGGAACCCTCGGTGGGCGAGTCCGACTCGCACTTGTCCGGTTTTTATGTATTTGTTTTACTGGTTTCAGGACCAAATTATTTACATACAACGGTCAAATTTTCTGAATATGAATACTATTATTATTCATGACTACAGATCCCTTACATACAAAGGCAAGGTCACTTCCCACTAGGCTAGACAGGTCTTCGAAAATTATAGTCTCGATTTAATACAAGCACCGTTAAAATCATAAAATATTACCTATTGAAGTTAAGTCGAAAAACCGTTGGCCCTGGCGCAGCATCAAATGTTGAATGGAGCATATTTATAACCCACTCATAAACAAATTGAATACATAGTATAGGTATAGGTCCGAGTTGAATGGCTTGACATTCGTTTGTTTTTAAAGCCCGGGACAAAATTATCTATGTGTGGTAACGTGTTGAGTATTAGGCGTAAAATAAATCTTCCGTAAACAATTATTCCGTAAGACTGAAAAAAAAAATACAAACCGCGATTAGGAATCGTGTCAACAACTTGAAGAATAAAACTTCAATTCGTAATCCTACGACATATTTGACCACTTTTACCCATAAACATGCTTTATATTTAATGTTATTGCCGACCATGGTATAATAATATACTCCGCCTGGTACTCCATTCCCGTCTTTTCTAGGTCACCTAACTGACACGGGCCTACGTCATCATGCGACAGCGCTATATGATAATATGCGATAGCGCTATATATAGCGGCCATGTTGTTGTGACGTAGGCCCGTGTCACTCTGGGAATGGAAGACCATGTTTTATTAGACTATGATTGCCGACTTACTTACTTAAGTACTTAAGATTTAAAGTGATTTTAGTAATAAATAGGGTATTTCCCTACTAGTCAAATCAGTTACTTTTTTTAAACTGTCAAAACGATTTGCTAATATGGAATTTATATGAAACATTACATCGTGACGTCACGCTCAACTCACCTACTTTTTTATATTTATATCCGATTTATTAAATAGAACTTGTGTTTAAAAATAACTCCTATCTGTATTTTTCTAACAATTATCTGGTGCTTTATTTCACGCATGGTGTAAAATAATTTATTTTAAATACAGTACCATATTCAACCTACACACAAATGCATTGACGTAGCCAGAGGTGCAAAAGTTATTGCTTATAATTATACCTCCTCCAAATCCAATTTAACATAAAATGCATGGAAGATAACTCAAAGTAACACTAAAATGTTTGCCTGCATGTACATTTTATTATTATTGCTTACGCCTACTCTTTAAACTTGATTGCAATTATGTAAATTTACACGTTTGTACATATTTACGACGTCCATAATTACCTATAGACTCATCTTCATTTATTGCGAAAAAATGATTGAGAATATCGAAATCGTGATTATATCAAAACGTATCTAATTATTATGTTACTATAGTTACATAAAGACGGAGTGTAGTACCTATAAAATACACGTAAGTTAAAAGCAATTCTCTGAAGCCACGAAGGAACTCCAACAATTAAAGCAATTAATGATATAAAACACTGAATCGATTCGTAACAAGCAATTGGCCGTTGATAGAACATCCGTGAGTAATAGCTGTATATATGTAGATGCACTAGTCGCGCAAATTAACAGAGTAACAGCTGTTTGATCATGATACAGGATGCCGGTCATTTCCATTTTTAACTACTTTAGACCTTCTTTAATTTGGAAAACACATAGAGAAACCCTTAAAAGAACCTAAGGTATGGCTTTAGTAATGTATGACATAAGAACATTTCGTTGCAGTTTTTGGTCAGCAAAATATCAATTATGCGAGTACGGTCACGAGATAAGGTCATCCATATTCAATTAGTACATGAGGCTAAACAATAAAATAAGTAGTCAATGTTATAATGATCTGTCAATAGTCGCCACAGTTCATAAATTAAACACAATAATGTATTTCACTCATAAAATAAAATAAAAAAATATGAGGTAATTAATGCAATCGCACCGACACGGACTATTAAATATTTCGAACATAAGTTGCATATGCGTCCATCCAATAAAACAAAATTATAAGACAAGACTTGCATTACATCTGAAAAAGTTGAAATGGTGTTTATTAGAGTTACATAATTATCTGTATAAGTAAGGATAGTTTATGTAGTAATTTATAAGTGTTGTTTAGTAGAAAAAGGAAAATTGTGTTTAAGTATATAGCTTTGCTATAATTAGTAAAAATATGGTTTAAACGATAAAATCTTAAAGACCATTACATATTATAGGTACGGTACAAATGCCTTGGTATATATAATATCTTATAAACAGAGATCGGACAAATTTGCGTCATTGCTCGCAAGAATGTGGACATGACTCCAAAATTGATTAAATAATTAATCATTCAATTAATTTATTACCTGAGGTTTAATTTTGATTTCTAATCAATAAATAACACAAAGATTTCTTATAATGTAAATTTATTAAAGAAAATATTCAGTATGTTTTCCAAATTTTCTGTAGGTACTCATTTTTTATATCAAAAATATATTTAAGTGCTATTTATTGACTAGGGAACAAAATTAAATCTCAGGTAAAAAATAATTAAATGATTAATTATTTAATCAAATTTGGAGTCATGTCCACATTATTGCGAGCAATGACGCCAATCTGTCCAATCTCTGCTTATAAAACAAAGTCCCCCGCCGGGTCTGTTGTTTGTATGTTCGCGATAAACTTAAAAACTACTGAACGGATTTTCATGCGGTTTTCACCTATCAATAGTGATTCTTGAGGAAGGTTTAGGTGTATAACTTGTTAAGGTTTACCCCGTGCGAAGCCGGGACGGGTCGCTAGTATAGTATAGGCACGGATTGTGTAGGTAGGTACATACCTTCATATAATTTCTAAACCTCAAAGCCAGACAGAAGCCCTCTTTATGCTGCCAGTTTCAAGTTTCTCACTTTAAGTTAAAATGCTTTGAACCTTCGTTAAATTAAACATCTTCAATTTTATGTGAACTTTACTTAAGTATTTTATCATAAGAATCTGTTTAGATATCACTGATATCAGCATACTGAAATGTAAGTCAATTTCGTAATAAAGTCACATACATGCGCTAGGTACTCAAGATTGATAGTACTTAGTACTCTACTCATTTTCTTCTTTTTTTTCTGTTTTCCGATTTTACAAAAACGACTGAAGTGGCTGGACCGATTTGGTCAATTCTCATTGTCATCATGTCAGGCTTTGAGACTTGAGTATTCTGGAGAAATCGAGGGAACTCTTCAATAATATACACAGCTATAGTGATTTGGATATTTTTTTATAGTAAACCGTGCATTTTGCGTGCGTTTTGTAAAGTGAAACTGCTGTTGGAAACCATAAAATAATGGCATGTTAGATGTGTTATCTGAAATAGTTTTCTTTTGTTAAAGATTATATTTATTACAAGATTTAACTGAACCTAAGTTAATAGACATATAAAAAGCCGTTCAACATAGGAACATTGTACTCGTATAGGTCACGAAATTGGTTTTAGGTTCAAGTCAATGTCATCGTAACACCTATTGGTACCGAACCGTATCTTATCTCAAGTTATCTGCGCGGGGAGGGGCGCACCGTTAGTCGGCAGCGGCCACAGCTGATTTCACATGTGCCTCCGATCGCGTCGTACGCTCGCTCCGCGCGCCATGCCGGCAAAACATTAAACACACAACAAACGTGTTACAAAAATATATGGAAAAAAGTTGAACATAATTGGAAAATTGTGATTTTGTGTAATTTGAAAGACGCTTCTGTTCGCGGGTTTTAATTTACGAAAACTGTGTTACGGCTTTTTTGTATTGGCGGGTAAGTTGATTCACTTTTGTTATTAAACTAAGTATTAATGCTTATACAATATATCAAGACACCGAGACTTGTTTACAATAATGGCTTCTTTTTCTCTTATGTTTTTACGTCAAAACGCGAAAAAATATAATTTTCCCGAATTAACATACAGAAATTCGCATTGATAAACAAATTGTAAAGTTCTAGATGCATGCTATCCTAGATCTAGATGCCCATTCAAATCTAAACTGCGTGTTATATATAGTGATTACTGATTAAATTCTTATATATTGTTAGAGCCGTCGTCTAGAATTCCATAAACTCTACAATAAGTATATTATAGTAGGTACCTATATGTACTTAGTGGATAAAAATGCATGGTGGCAGATTTATGGCTTATATTAGTCATGGTTGCAGGAGTGTTTTGCGAAGAAACACGAGAGCATAATGGAGCACCGAGTTTATTGCACCGGTTCGAAACAGGCTTTCTTGGGCTGCAAGGGCCAAGTGCCGGTGCCCTAAGCGATTTCGCTGATTATGCATTTAGACACTTTTACCTTGGAATAAATAATTCATAGCTACCCACGTTCTTACTACAAACAACTATAAAATATTAATATATTTGTTTCTGTCTCATAATATTATTTACTTTCACATAATTAATTTCATACCAACATTATTTATTAGCAAAATAGAGGTTTTATAGATATTTAGGTAAGGTATTAATTAACCTTAGAAAGATTTACATATTGGTTATGTACTAAAAATCAAACAGTAATCAATCATCATCATGTCACCCGGTAAGTCTCGGTAGGTCAATTGGCAGAGCGATGGCCAGTACGGTTACCATCAGTTTGTCACTGACATAAACGCCGTCGAGAACGTAATTTACTTTCTATACATCTCGCTCGCACTCGCATATTACGTATAGAAAGTAAACTAGTGGCTCTGTGAGCTGTAGACCTCGCGAGCAGAGCTTAAAACTGAATAAATGTATGGTTCCGTTGTTTAGAAGAATTTAGAGAATCTAATTTGACCATAAAAACTTATCTATCAATTGCTTACAAAATTCGGGAATTGGTTTAAATATGCGACCTGTAGAGTAGAACATATGGACATACGAAACAATTTTTGGCTAACAGGCCAATTCAAACTTACACTGATATCAGAAAGACATCTAACTGATGTCATTTAGTTATCGTGCATTTCACTCGTTCTTGTCCGTACATGTATTGGCGCAAGCGAGACGCACGATGACTACTAAATAACATGATAAAAATATCATCCCGATTTCAGTGTACGGTCGATGCCCCTTAAGTATCCACGTCGCCATACCAATTGTATAGAAAAGTGGATAGAGTTAGACCAAGAAAAGTCTGCAGAGATTTTGACAGCACACGCAGTGCCAATGTTATTTGTGCCAGTGTCAAAATCTCTGCAGACTTTTCTTGGTCTAACTCTACTTATGTTAGGAAACCAACATTACCTTTGAATTAGCCTGTAAACTGCAACTAAGAAGCTTCGTGCGCGAGTGTGGCCCATAATTTCCGAAATCATTTTTTCTTCAAGGCAATTACTCCGTTCTCATATTTTGCGTTGCCCATAATTTCCCGAAATCATTCATTCTCGGTAGCAATTACTCCGTTCCCATATTTTCCCAATGGTTTTTTTCCGCAATCGCCTATTTTTAATATTTTTAAATTAATCTTTTCCTTATAATTTTCGTTCTTTTAAATATCTAGGATAATATTTTCTTGTTACTGTATGTTAATAGTGTAGTAATTATATTTGTTACTTGTAGGTATTTCACATACAACAAATATTAAAAACACTAAAAATAAAACATAATCTAAAAAAATACAAGTAAAAAACCAAACGCTGTCAGCCAATAACTCTAACCTACCTATCTCTGGGAGCAGATTCGTTTTTAGGGTCATCAAAAAAAAATAACCCTAACCTACCTATCTCTGGGAGCAGTTTCGTTTTTAGGGTCATCAAAAAAAATAACCCTAACCTACCTACCTCTGGGAGCAGTTTCGTTTTTAGGGTCATCAAAAAAAATAACCCTAACCTACCTATCTCTGGGAGCAGTTTCGTTTTTAGGGTCATCAAAAAAAACCCTAACCTACCTATTTGAAAAAAACCTGGTTATTTTTACCACTAGCATTAAAAAAAAGAGAAAATATGGAGATAGAGAATATTTAGTTAGTGAAAAAAAAACCTACTGGTTATTTTAACTACTGGGATTAAAAATAAAAGGGAATAAATTGAGAAAGGGAAATTTAGTTTATGAAAAAATGTCCACGAAATATAAAATAAAGCGAAGAAATTTCACTGGGAAAAAATGAGAACGGAGTAATAGCCTCGAAGAAAAAATGATTTGCGGAAATTATGGGCCATTTTAGCGAGGCGATCCAAATTAAAAGGCTCTAGGATAATGATAGTTAGACTTTGAGCCCGGGAAAGCGCAACGTACGAGCAACCTACAGCTAGTTCCCTGAGCCTAAGGTCGACCACTACCCTAGGCAATGTTAACCCCTGCGATTTATGGATGGTGACCGTCCATGCTAGAACGTAAGTGGAAATTGACTCCTGGAACAGCCATGCCCTTGAACTTAAACCGCAAAAAAAATGTTCAAACAAAAACTCAAACTAATACGCTTACCTCGCGCTTCGCGCTCGCTTGTGCAATCAGCAATACGATGTTTAAGTGCAAAAAATAAATAAAAAAAGTTGCATTTACTGGGGATCGAACCGGGTACCTATCCCATATCCTTGCTTGTAAGCGTCTTTCCAACTGCGCTATGATAGCATTTAGATGAGCTGACGAAATTTGGCTACTTATTCTCGAGTAAGAATTTAAATATCTAATCTAAAGAGAATAGAGTGTATAGGGCACGTGCGTGAACTATAGGGGGCAGCATAGGAGCCGTCAGATTTTTGGCGTGAGGCGTAAATGTGACGTTTATGCTTCCGATGTAGCCCACAAGATGACAGAACCAGGCGTGTCTCACTCCGCGATTTCGTCGCTTTGCTACAGGTAGCTAAAAGTACATCCGTTCGGCCCCAATTTTGGGGTTTGCCATAAGCCGCGCGTGGCGCTGTCGCCACCTAGCGGCCATATCTGTGCTGATCGTAACAGACGCGTTTTGTTAGAGAGTGAGTCTTCTGTACTTAGTACTATTATTTATTCTGTGACAGAATATGCATAAGGAAACGTACCTACAAGAACGGTAGATGGTAGAACTTGTTTTGGCAATGTACATGTTTCCGATTCAGGCCACAAGATGGCAGACCCTCCAACGCGGACGGTCCCTATATGTAGTAGAGGGTTATTTTAAGTGACATTGTATATTGTGAGATAAATAAATCATATCATATCATATCATATTGTCATACTAAATTTTGTAGTCACAGTAAATTTACTGCCATCTTTCGATACAGGAATAAAACTAGTGGCTCTGTGAGCTGTAGACCTCGCGAGCAGAGCTTAAAACTGAATAAATGTATGGTTCCGTTGTTTAGAAGAATTTAGAGAATCTAATTTGACCATAAAAACTTATCTATCAATTGCTTACAAAATTCGGGAATTGGTTTAGATATGCGACCTGTAGAGTAGAACATATGGACATACGAAACAATTTTTGGCTAACAGGCCAATTCAAACTTACACTGATATCAGAAAGACATCTAACTGATGTCATTTAGTTATCGTGCATTTCACTCGTTCTTGTCCGTACATGTATTGGCGCAAGCGAGACGCACGATGACTACTAAATAACATGATAAAAATATCATCCCGATTTCAGTGTACGGTCGATGCCCCTTAAGTATCCACGTCGCCATACCAATTGTATAGAAAAGTGGATAGAGTTAGACCAAGAAAAGTCTGCAGAGATTTTGACAGCACACGCAGTGCCAATGTTATTTGTGCCAGTGTCAAAATCTCTGCAGACTTTTCTTGGTCTAACTCTACTTATGTTAGGAAACCAACATTACCTTTGAATTAGCCTGTAAACTGCAACTAAGAAGCTTCGTGCGCGAGTGTGGCCCATAATTTCCGAAATCATTTTTTCTTCAAGGCAATTACTCCGTTCTCATATTTTGCGTTGCCCATAATTTCCCGAAATCATTCATTCTCGGTAGCAATTACTCCGTTCCCATATTTTCCCAATGGTTTTTTTCCGCAATCGCCTATTTTTAATATTTTTAAATTAATCTTTTCCTTATAATTTTCGTTCTTTTAAATATCTAGGATAATATTTTCTTGTTACTGTATGTTAATAGTGTAGTAATTATATTTGTTACTTGTAGGTATTTCACATACAACAAATATTAAAAACACTAAAAATAAAACATAATCTAAAAAAATACAAGTAAAAAACCAAACGCTGTCAGCCAATAACTCTAACCTACCTATCTCTGGGAGCAGATTCGTTTTTAGGGTCATCAAAAAAAAATAACCCTAACCTACCTATCTCTGGGAGCAGTTTCGTTTTTAGGGTCATCAAAAAAAATAACCCTAACCTACCTACCTCTGGGAGCAGTTTCGTTTTTAGGGTCATCAAAAAAAATAACCCTAACCTACCTATCTCTGGGAGCAGTTTCGTTTTTAGGGTCATCAAAAAAAACCCTAACCTACCTATTTGAAAAAAACCTGGTTATTTTTACCACTAGCATTAAAAAAAAGAGAAAATATGGAGATAGAGAATATTTAGTTAGTGAAAAAAAAACCTACTGGTTATTTTAACTACTGGGATTAAAAATAAAAGGGAATAAATTGAGAAAGGGAAATTTAGTTTATGAAAAAATGTCCACGAAATATAAAATAAAGCGAAGAAATTTCACTGGGAAAAAATGAGAACGGAGTAATAGCCTCGAAGAAAAAATGATTTGCGGAAATTATGGGCCATTTTAGCGAGGCGATCCAAATTAAAAGGCTCTAGGATAATGATAGTTAGACTTTGAGCCCGGGAAAGCGCAACGTACGAGCAACCTACAGCTAGTTCCCTGAGCCTAAGGTCGACCACTACCCTAGGCAATGTTAACCCCTGCGATTTATGGATGGTGACCGTCCATGCTAGAACGTAAGTGGAAATTGACTCCTGGAACAGCCATGCCCTTGAACTTAAACCGCAAAAAAAATGTTCAAACAAAAACTCAAACTAATACGCTTACCTCGCGCTTCGCGCTCGCTTGTGCAATCAGCAATACGATGTTTAAGTGCAAAAAATAAATAAAAAAAGTTGCATTTACTGGGGATCGAACCGGGTACCTATCCCATATCCTTGCTTGTAAGCGTCTTTCCAACTGCGCTATGATAGCATTTAGATGAGCTGACGAAATTTGGCTACTTATTCTCGAGTAAGAATTTAAATATCTAATCTAAAGAGAATAGAGTGTATAGGGCACGTGCGTGAACTATAGGGGGCAGCATAGGAGCCGTCAGATTTTTGGCGTGAGGCGTAAATGTGACGTTTATGCTTCCGATGTAGCCCACAAGATGACAGAACCAGGCGTGTCTCACTCCGCGATTTCGTCGCTTTGCTACAGGTAGCTAAAAGTACATCCGTTCGGCCCCAATTTTGGGGTTTGCCATAAGCCGCGCGTGGCGCTGTCGCCACCTAGCGGCCATATCTGTGCTGATCGTAACAGACGCGTTTTGTTAGAGAGTGAGTCTTCTGTACTTAGTACTATTATTTATTCTGTGACAGAATATGCATAAGGAAACGTACCTACAAGAACGGTAGATGGTAGAACTTGTTTTGGCAATGTACATGTTTCCGATTCAGGCCACAAGATGGCAGACCCTCCAACGCGGACGGTCCCTATATGTAGTAGAGGGTTATTTTAAGTGACATTGTATATTGTGAGATAAATAAATCATATCATATCATATCATATTGTCATACTAAATTTTGTAGTCACAGTAAATTTACTGCCATCTTTCGATACAGGAATAAAATGAAAATGAAAAAAAAAATCAATAAATGTATATATGTATGGCTAAAAGGTTTTTTTTATTTTTAGAACGCCATATGATTTTGTCCCATGTTCTTTTACTGATATGAGTAAAAATTGTTAAATATAAAATGGTGTCGCCATCTAGACGAGCATAGGCCAAAGGTATGGCGCCGTATATTGAAGAATCAAATTTTCTTTAAAGCGCAAAAAGCCATCATCTCTTGCAAAAAATAAACGAATACGCTTAGCCCGCGCTTGATAAATAAAAAATACGATTTTTTTTTCATTTTTTCAAAATAAAAAACAACAATTCATACGAAATTTAAGTATAAAAAAATACAAAAAGTTATGAAGCAGCATACAATTACTGGGGATGGAACCAGGGACCTCCCTATGCAAACAAAAAAGCGAACGTTTGCTAAATGCGCCATGATAGTTCTTACTAAAGCTGACGAAATTTAGCTACTCATTCTCAAGTAAAAACTAAATATCTAAATACCGCCGAAACCAGCGATACAAATTTCCTGAATTTTTGGCCATTTAATCTATAAACATATATCAAAAAGAAAAAACTCTTATGATATCGATACGACTATTTGTTTAGGCAACAGGTATCACGACCCCGCCATTTTTAAAAATTTCCAAAAACCGGATTGACAAAAAAAAAATATTTAGTCATAGAATCTGGTCACAAAATTTCATGAGAATCGGTTAAGAATTGCGACCTGTAGAGGAGAACATCCGGAAATACAAAACTAAATATCTAAATACCGCCTAAACCAGCGATAATTTTTTTCTGCATTTTTTGCTATTAACTCTGTAAACATGTCTCAAAAAGAAAAAACTCTTATGATATCGATACGACTATTTGTTTAGGCGCCAGGTATCACGACTCCGCCATTTTTAAAAATTTCCAAAAACCGGATTGACAAAAAAATTTTATTTAGTCATAAAATTCGGTCACTAAATTTCACGAGAATCGGTTAAGAATTGCGACCTGTAGAGGAGAACATCCGGACATACGAAAGCAAAATGCCCGAGTCAAAACGTAGACCTTCGCTTCGCTTCGGTCAATGAAAATGAAAAAAAAAATCAATAAATGTATATATGTATGGCTAAAAGGTTTTTTTTATTTTTAGAACGCCATATGATTTTGTCCCATGTTCTTTTACTGATATGAGTAAAAATTGTTAAATATAAAATGGTGTCGCCATCTAGACGAGCATAGGCCAAAGGTATGGCGCCGTATATTGAAGAATCAAATTTTCTTTAAAGCGCAAAAAGCCATCATCTCTTGCAAAAAATAAACGAATACGCTTAGCCCGCGCTTGATAAATAAAAAATACGATTTTTTTTTCATTTTTTCAAAATAAAAAACAACAATTCATACGAAATTTAAGTATAAAAAAATACAAAAAGTTATGAAGCAGCATACAATTACTGGGGATGGAACCAGGGACCTCCCTATGCAAACAAAAAAGCGAACGTTTGCTAAATGCGCCATGATAGTTCTTACTAAAGCTGACGAAATTTAGCTACTCATTCTCAAGTAAAAACTAAATATCTAAATACCGCCGAAACCAGCGATACAAATTTCCTGAATTTTTGGCCATTTAATCTATAAACATATATCAAAAAGAAAAAACTCTTATGATATCGATACGACTATTTGTTTAGGCAACAGGTATCACGACCCCGCCATTTTTAAAAATTTCCAAAAACCGGATTGACAAAAAAAAAATATTTAGTCATAGAATCTGGTCACAAAATTTCATGAGAATCGGTTAAGAATTGCGACCTGTAGAGGAGAACATCCGGAAATACAAAACTAAATATCTAAATACCGCCTAAACCAGCGATAATTTTTTTCTGCATTTTTTGCTATTAACTCTGTAAACATGTCTCAAAAAGAAAAAACTCTTATGATATCGATACGACTATTTGTTTAGGCGCCAGGTATCACGACTCCGCCATTTTTAAAAATTTCCAAAAACCGGATTGACAAAAAAATTTTATTTAGTCATAAAATTCGGTCACTAAATTTCACGAGAATCGGTTAAGAATTGCGACCTGTAGAGGAGAACATCCGGACATACGAAAGCAAAATGCCCGAGTCAAAACGTAGACCTTCGCTTCGCTTCGGTCAATTACGTTCTCGACGGCGTTTATGTCAGTGACAAACTGATGGTAACCGTACTGGTATCCAAGAGTCGCGAGTTCGAGACCCGCCTGAGACAGGGAGTTTTTCCACTTTTCCTTTAGGTACTTCTAAGCAGAGATGGGCAAATTTTATTCGAGTGACGAATAACAAATGAAAATAACAAAATTTATCGCGAATGACGAATAAAAATGTCGGATGATTATTCTTATTCGAATAAATTATTCGTTGAATAATTCATCCGCGAATAATTTATTCGTCGAATGAATTGCCACGAATAATTTGTTTATTCCAGGAATACCTTATAATGTTTTCACGGTTTCGAAAGATTTGGCAACTGTTGGCTCGATTCGGGAAATGAATAAGAGATTCACTAGATATGGAATATTAAAGATATGTGACGTTCCACGAGTTTTCGGTGAAGGAAAACATCGTGAGGAAACCGGACTAACCCCAGTAAGGCCTAATTTCCCCTCTGGGTTGGAAGGTCAGATGGCAGTCGCTTTCGTAAAAACTAGTGCCTACGTCAAATCATGGTATTAGTTATCAAGCGGACCCCAGGCTCCCATGAGCCGTGGCAAAATGCCGGGATAACGCGAGGAAGAAGGATGTGACGTTCCACGGCAAAAGGTACCTTATGGCGGCTGGCACCGCGATTCGGGAAATGAATTAGAGATTCACTAGATATGAAATAGTAAAGTCATGTGACGTTCCACGGAAAGAGGTACCTTATGGCGGCTGGGACTTACGTCACATAGCGCCGCAATAATATTGGAGCGGCGTTAATAATAGCGTAAGTGCCAACCGCCATAAGGTACCTTTACCCGTGGGACGTCACATAACTTTATTATATCATATCTAGTGAATCTCTAATTCATTTCCCGCAAGTCCTGCAACTTCCTAAATAGTTGCTGTAAATATAAATTACGCGTTGTGATATTCGCTTTGAAGCAAACAACTGCTAAGAAAATTTGGTTTTCTCACTCTATTAGTGTATAGCTATCTCTTTCTAGGTCTGGCTAGAAAGTTACTAATATAACTTTGTGTGTGAGTAATTCATTGTTCACGCTAATCCTTTGTTTATTATACTACCTGGGCATAACCTTTAACCCTTAATAATCTTTAACTTGTCAGAACAAATTTACAGTAAAAACGAGTCATATTAAACGTGTTATAATTCGTGTTGTTTATTTGAATGGAATAAGCCAAAAAACTGAAATATTTTTCGTGGATTTATTCGAATGAAGTAACGAATAAATCATTCCTCATTTAAAAAGTGGTCGAATGATTTATCAGCGGATAAATTATTCGCGAATAAATCATTCGCGAATAAATCATCCGCGAATAAAAATATCGTGAATTATTGTTTATTCGAATGATCATTCAGATAAAAGTTTATTCGAATGATGCCCATCTCTGCTTCTAAGCATTGTGGTATCGTTTGCAGACGTTTCTGCTTAATACAAGATTAATCAAACATTCAGTTTCACAAATGTTGTACGTATACCTACCTTACCTCCACCTGGTGGTACTAGTGCTCGACATGCTAATGTCCAATAGATGATACCCTGTTGTCACCTCTATTGACAATGACTTTAAGTTTCAAGATGACATGTACTGGGACCGCGTCGAGCACCAGTACCACCAGTACAACCTACCTATCACACGCGTCTGAATTGATGGAAATAATTTTAATTAGTAGGTTTTCAATTATGCTTATCTACTTGCGAATTGAATCCCTTTTTCAGTACCGTAAAATGGGGTGAGTAGGTGCAAAACTGAGATTCAAACCTCGATAACATTTTATTTTTACATATGCAAACTGAATGGTGTATATGTCGCAGTCGGATCGTATAATCCGCCGTATTACATTACGGCTAGCCGTTTTCAAAAACAGGGGCGTTTTGAAATGCGGCGGTTTAACGATTAGCCGGATTGAATGCGGCTGAATGAGAATCCGCCGGAATGTATTCGGCGCCATACGTTCTTCAACACGGCTAGCCGTAATGTAATACAGCGAGTCATTAGCCGCCGCTTTGACAGTTTTTAGTTCCCATTTTTAACACCCGTGGCGCTGCCTGACAAACGCTGGGGTGTCCATCAAATCTGGAGTTCGTCGGACTGTTTCTTTTCAAAAAACATTTCTTTCGCAACTTAACTAGACGGAGCCCCGCTTCGCGGGGCTCCTATTTCTGAGCGGTTTGCCCTTCGGGCATCTGAAGCTACCTAACGAACCTAACCTACCTACCTATTGATTTAGTGAGACGTCCGTGAAAACATTATACTTTGGGGAAAAAAGCGTAGGTAGGTAAGTAGGTTGGGTTCGTTAGGTAGCTTCAGATGCCCGAAGGGCAAACCGCCCAGAAATAGGAGCCCCGCTTGCGGGGCTCCGTCTATTTAAGTTGTGAAGGAAATGTTTTGGAAAAGAAACACATGTAGTGCGGTGGGACCATGGTAAAAATAAATAAATTTGCAAACATTGTCAAACTCCAGTTACGTAGGCGACCGAAAGAACTGGTCACTCTACAATCTAAAATAGTAGTACGATGCGGCTAAACGTTGGCCGCCTTATTGAAGAACGTATCGCAATGACAATCCGGCTAATCGTCGAACCGCCGCATTTCAAAACGCCCCTGTTTTTGATAACGGCTAGCCGTAATGTAATACGGCGGATTATACGATCTGACTACGACATATATAATAAGTGTTCCGGACGTTTGTATTTTAGTTTTTATTTTATTTTGGGTAGTTCCATTTCATAACTTTGACGATAAACAGGAATTCCCACCTCACCCCGTAGTCCCTCGTATTTGGGGTGACTTGGGTTTTCATACAAAGGTGATTTTGGAAGATTGTTGGATCGAGTTTTTTATATCTCCATTTTAAATTGGAATACATTATTTTTGTAGCAGTAGCCTTAAAATCCCATCTCACCTTCTTTCATCCCTTCTCTCCCCATTCATAACCCAACTCTCCCCGCGAACCCTACTCACCCCATTTTACGGTATTTCCCGTTGGTATATCCTTATTACTTAGGTAGGTACTTAAATGTCCCCACCGCCACCGGTCTATAAGGAAAAAATACTATTGTGTTCGTACAGTCAACGCCTCCTCTATTTTATGTAGGTATGTTAATACATTTATATCTTGTAAATAAGTTGTATAGTTAGAAATTTTTATTAGTTGTGACGTAATGATGTCCGAAGTGTAGGAGGCTCTTAAAGTAGGTAACATAATATTTTGGGCACCTTAACAAGTTTGTACATATATTAAAATGTTGTTTTAGTAATTTTTCCTAAATGATCTGAAGTCGTAATCAATGCATTTTCCAATATATTTGAATATTATATAAGTATTTGCATAGGACTTTTATTTTATTTTAAGGGCTTATTATATATTAAAAAATTTGGTCATAATATTACTTAAGGGTGATTTACAAGGAAATGGCATTTTAATCTAAATGTTAATAGATTTAGAAAGTAATGAATTAATTTTCCAAGAATACATTTGCATAAATGCAACCTTAATTCATTTATGTTCCCTTTTGAACGTATCTAACAATCTGATACCAGTAACTTCTTAATTTAACATTTTAACACTATTTAACACAGTACAAATCAAACTGAAAATATCATACTTAATTCGTTTTTAATGCAAATAAATAATACTATATGTACTATGAATGTAAATTGTCGATATCAATTGAGTCATTTTATTTATTTAAGGCCTATAAAAGTCACATTTACTTATACATCAAACGTTTTGATGGTCTATTAGTGTACGGGTATAAGGGATAAAACTGAGAGTAGGTATTATATCGACGAAAGCCAACAAAATGCCAAGCATGTTAATTCTGGCCCTTAAAAATCTTAAGGTTTATCAAATTCAATATTCCGCCGCAATATTATATATTTCCGCCTCTGACTTTTGAAAGATGGGTCCAAAAACATGAAAAAAATCGTGAAAATAGATCTTAATAAAGGAATTCAATGAAAACTTTAGCGGGCATGATCAGATTGATCAACTATCTAAGCCGCTTTAAGCAGATCGGTGAAGGTCGATCTTACTTTGGATCCTCTACTACAGTGTTTTTCCATCCGTCGCGAGTCGCGACCCTCTGAGTATTTTTTGTCCAAGTTGCTTTTTCTCAATACAGAATAGTGTTCCATTTGAGCTACTATGTCCACTATTGTCCACTATCATGGTATAATAATATACTCCGCCTGGTACTCCATTCCCGTCTTTTCTAGGTCACCTAACTGACACGGGCCTACGTCATCATGCGACAGCGCTATATGATAATATGCGATAGCGCTATATATAGCGGCCATGTTGTTGTGACGTAGGCCCGTGTCACTCTGGGAATGGAAGACCATGTTTTATTACACTATGTCCACTATAGCATTCAATTATTAGACACCTAGCTTATTAATCCACACTTCACTTTATAATGTTAACATCTAGAGTAACATCTAGCCCATAACAAGGTATAAAAGTGTAATACCTAAGTATAATGAATCCTGACCTTGTGGCCAGTTAAAGCATGATGCACTAATTACAAAAGGCGTATGTGCAGCAACATGCGCGAGCGCAGCATGGTGGCCGGGTGCATCGCTCGGTGCACAGATTGCGTAAAGATAATTGCCGTTATAGGAGCAGCAGCGAAGTGCAACGACGTCGTTTGGAATTCCATGCCTGATGTGTGCAAATAAAATATATACTAGGACTTTAATAACGACAACTTCTTCTCTCGCTCTTACTGAGGATAAACGAGAGCGAGATAGTTGTGCATGCCCGGGATTGCGGATACCAGGTTTTTGATTTTTATACAAAAAGTGATCTATGAGATCGATCAAAATTAAATTGCTGATTTTTAGAAGCAATTTTTAAGTTTTGTGCAAAATATGTTACGTAGTTCTCATACAAGATTGCAAGGCCACTTTATGAATGAATGTATTTATTGATAAAGTGGTATGAACACATTTTAACGCAAAAACCTCCTTCCTTCTGGAAATCTGTTAAAAAATGTAGTCTACAGTCCGACAAGAAATTGTAGAAACTTATTGGGGCGCCACTGAGTTTCAACAGGCAGCACATGATGCAGACATCTATACATCTATCTCCTTCTGCCGCATAAGGGCATCTTTTAGTACGTTTGTGGTTTGACTATGTTTCGTCTTTAGTTCAATTTATTAAATAAATAAAAAATCCGCACCGTCAGCGTACTTTGAGCAGTTGTGGAGGGCATGCGATAAAATGCGTGACCGCGTACGGCACGACACTGCGATTCCAAAGCGTCATCGTCACCGTATTTTGAGCAGCGGTTATTGTCAGTCTCCAGCAGTATTACTTTGTGATATAAATCGTGTTGTATCATAAAATATTATATATTGTATAGTGGCGTGCGCAAACTCATTAAACCAAGTGCTAGCGCCGTTATTTTAATTTTTATTCTCCAAAACACCGGCAACAAATTTCTGAACTTAGCTGTCTGTCTTACAAGAGCCTGAATCTATATGAACGCCACATAAGTATGTGACGTTAACAACCAAATGGTACCACATTGTCGGTTGTCGATAAGGTTGATTTCAAATTGAAGCTATATAAAAATAGCGCCTTATTGATAACCGACAATAAACATCCTTTTGGTTGAGAATGGCATATATACCGGTATACGTACCATTGTCATCTTGCAGAGTTACGCGGCTGATCACCGATCTCGAATTAAACACAATGGAACCTTTATTTTTTAGCAGCATATTTCACATTCTCTTATTGTGGGAGCATTTTGTACAAGCGTTTCGCACTTTTCTCAGCAATTTCTATGGACTAAAGTAGGTTTTGTACAATATTATTGATAAAAACGTGTCGGAAGAAAACTGTGCCGGCAAGATTGATAGCTAAGATTAGAGGTCGTGTAAAATCGATTAAGTATTCTATCCGTATATTTTACCGGTATATCGCTAGTCTTGGTGTTCTAGTTTCTATATTTCAACCATGACTCCAATAATAATGAAAACTCGTTTGGGCATCAACCATAAGGTTCGTCATCATCATCATCTCTATACCAGTTCTTGAAGCCTGTCCACTATCTTGGTCCAATGTGTATTTGTGTCACACATTTTGGTTAATGAGAAGGTGAGACGCAATGCACATTGGACAAATACATTATTGGACAGGTGAAATACCACCCTTAGCGCCACTTGCGCCATCCCACTAACCCGGGGTTAACCGGTTAAACCGTTAACCCAGTGTCAAATTGTACTGGTAACCATGGTAACTCGAAGTTTAACCGGTTAACGCTGGGTTAGTGGGATGGTGCAAGTGGCGCTTAAGCATGCTACCACAGCAATAGGGGACACTTCTGTACGACCACCAAATATGTACCTGTAGTCCTGTACTGATTAATAGTGCATTTAATTCCCATTTTATTCAAACCAAAAATTTAGAATTCGTGTTGACCATTTAAGATTACATCTGCAACATTTACCACACATCTGTGTAAAGTAGAACACAATGACTCATGTAACACAAAGTAGAATCTAAATAATTGAACACCGGCACGTGGATTTGTGAATTTTGTAGGTGCGCATTAGTCGCGCGCGGCCGCGCTGCGACGCTCTTCCGCATCTAAATAATTGTCAAGTGTAGACATTTTGCTGTTTGATGCGCTTGCTTCGATGTAGGTAACTGTAAAGTACCTAGGTATGCATTCGTTTAAAGAATAATATTTTCATTTGGATCTTGAATTTTATTGACGTGGATATACGAGCAAAGGAATATATTTTTGTATACAAAAATAATAATCCACTCTGGTGATCAGAAAGTGGTCCGGTGTCGATACGTCACGGCCGTCAATCAGATCAGGGCGCGTAGCCAACGTGCCAATCGTTAACGCTCCGTAGCGCATCGTCTCTCTCACTCTTCCCCACTAGTGCGACAGTGACAGTTGCGTTTCGTTCGCTACGGAGCGTTAACGATTGCACGTTGGCTACGCACCCTGGGCTGTTATTTCCTTCGCTTACAGAGGACTTGCCTCAAGCGATCCACTACAAAGGCATGTTTATTAGTTAGGTATATGATACGAGTGTCTCGTACGTTTTAGGACAAAAATTATGACATTTTCATAGACAATTATCATTATACAATATGTATCAGAACGAAAGGCAAAGAAAGAGACCCATTAAGGTTTAGGTCATACTGAGCAACTTTTACTATGGGACCAACCCCGAAAACGCGGAAGAAAATTGACTTTCCCATAGGAAATTTCAACATCAGACCAGCAAAATGTACCTATGAAACATCCAATTTTTTTCCGCCCTTTCGGGGTTGGTCCCATAGTAAAAGTGGCTCAGTATGACCTAAATATTAATGGGTCTCTTTCTTTGCATTTCGTTCTGATACATACTTACGAGGAGAAATGTACCTAGTAAATGGACCTTAAAAAGGCACTTCGGGTGACCTCGATCTTGAGATCACAATTTTAACATTGGTTTGCTTCACGCATAGTGGCTGATGGGAATATAAAGCATTAGGCGGACAGTGCCCGATACGCTTACAATTGCATGATATCGACCCCGTTACTACAGTGATTTCACTGTGGCCAATGTCGTCTTTATTACCAAATCTGAGTTACATCCACCCATTACTTCTAACCGATACCGTTGGAACACTGGTTATTGGTAGTTGTCAGTCAGTTAGTCACGAAGACACATTACATAGATATTACCGCTCACGAAAGCACATCACAGTTCTTGTCTTTCCGTAATTCTTAGTAATTTATCAAATTTTTATAGGTAGGTACCTAGGTCAGTGGCGTTCAAAAGTGCATGGATAGATTGGATAGATGTCGACCGTAATGCCTTAATATTACGGTTGAAACATGTCCATGCACTTTTGAACGCCACTCTACATGGGTTTCGATTCACGACATAGCGCGTAGGTATAAAATAAATCTGTCAAACAAGCGGAAGAACCTTTTCAATCAAAGTAATTAGGTACCTTCTTTAATATAATTTTTGAAAGGTTTTTCATTGACTTATTTAAATACACGCTGCATAGATTCAAACTATTTTATTTCATACCGAATACAGGTATCATGCTTACCGCAATTGTTATAAAAGCTAAGTCTCGATTAGTGATATATAGTGTAATAAAATAATTTGATTATAGGTCGATACGTATAATCAAAGTACTTTAGGACACTATACCCTACTGCCTCTTCAAAATTCGAAAGTTCTGACTGTCTTTACAGCAAGGGTCTATTGATGATTGCGAAATCGTGAGAAGATCTCTCGATCGCATTATTGAAGCAACAAAAAGGCCGAAAGCCAAAATTAAGGCTAATGTTTACTATACTTATCCGTGACTGTTACACATGCGTAATGATCTATGCATTTGGCTCGGATTCTGCGTCAATCATGACGGCTCAAACCAGTTTGGAACTCACGCGCGGCTAAGTTAAGGCCCGGTCACACACTAAACATATTTGCGATCAATTTCAACCCCCTATTTTCCTACGTTTTATTATACATACGTTCGAAGATACGGATATTTGCTTAACACTTTGGCACGTTATCTTATACCTACCTTTAAACGAGCAATTCTTGTACATAATTATATTTATCATATTTCGAGGATCTCGGAAACGGCTCTAACGATTTAGATGAAATTTGCTATATGGGGGTTTTTGGGATCTTATCTCTGGGAAAACGCGCATTTCTGAGTTTTTTTTATGTTTTCCTAGCAAAGCTCCCAGGTCCCAAATTATTATTGATATTGACTGTACCTATGCACACAAAATGTGTGTCATCAGCAACTTCAAGCCACAATATTTTAGTATGTCAGTTGTTACTCAAACACTAACGCACCAAATTAACAGATAAATCATGGCATGAAGATGCGCGGTAGGTAAATTGCACACTCAAGATTTCAGAGCGAATTGGACTACCACACAAAAGTACTATTCTGCATCGTTCCGCCAGCTCTATGGCCAGGCCTTAAGACTTAATTAATGATCTTGAACACGCTAACATTCGATTCAAATTATATGACGGCTTGACTTTCTATTTATTTTTCGAAAGTTTTTCTTTGAAAATGAAACTTCTCAAACTAATTTAGTTTCACTTAACTTAATGTTATATGTTCGCCAGAAATATGATACCTAATCTGAAAATTGTACAGAGGAAGCTACATAGTTTGTAAAATGTCAGGATATAATACTTACTTATATGTGTGTTTTAAGGTGTCCAAAATTAGCATCTTAAAAAAATCTAACTGTACACTTTGACGAAATATCGTCCACACTGCTAGTTGTCTGGCACAGTTTTCAAGGCCCCTCGATGGCCAGTTAAGTCAAAGTGTGGATGTGAGAAAATAAACATGTCTGTTTGTACACAATAATCACAATTATAAATAGTTAAATCCTGCCGTGGTTATTTATAAACATACTAGCTACTTCCCGCGACTTCGTGTTGTTCCTTTTACAATTGTAATGGTTGCACCACCAATGCAATTAGACCGTTTTTTTTACTATTATTATAATTAACCAACAAGTTACAGTACCATTACAGCAAATCAACTACCCATCGAAATGTCAAATCGATGGTCAATAATTAGCATCGCTTCGCATTTCTAGGTCGCTGTCATTCTACTTCGTCATGATTTCTAATTGGAAATGGCCTATAACCCATTGTACCATGCTGGGTCAATGGTTCATTTGGATCATAAGTACGTACCTAATCAACACTAATTGTATATTATATGTATGCCTACTGAAAATTTACAGATGTAATAATTTATAAACATTACTTTACTTACCTACTACTCTTGTGGCCGTATGGCCAGAACTACTACTTAATACATAGTAACTTGTGGTCACAATGGGGTGGTCAGTCGGTCTTACGTGCCCACGTGTGACCACTTTATGAATTTTATGATACTTTAAACTTCGATAAACTTATTTCTTTAGCGTCACTTTGTTTCACACCTTACTTTAGGCATATCAATTAAAATTTAATTTACGAACCAACAAAATACACGGGATAGTAGGTAACCATTTTTCCAGCCATGTAAGTGCAGTAGGTTATGGTTATATGACGAGTGGACCATACTTTCGGTCTGGCCATATTCGTCACAGATACCTTATTATGGACCGGTGCCATAGCTTATTACATTGATAACTTATACAACGCAATGACCGACAAATTGACTGATACAGATAAGCTAATGAGCGCCGGCAGGTCGGCACCCGGCGTAATTGACAACTACGTGACCGCAATTCACTTGTGGTTTACATTACGTATGAGTTTACTTACGAGTATTTCTACTACTCTTCGTGCATAGTACGCGCAAGTTACTGACCACATTAGTTATCATGCCAATTATTTGAATAAAGCTAAACTTGAGTAAAAGCATCATCTATTTTTGGAAATCCCTCAATTCAATTCACATACATAGTATACAATGTATTTATTTCGTATAGTCTACACAAGTATTTAATTCTTATAGTAAGTAATTATAGTATCGATAATCAATATTCATTAAATGTGATTTGTAGCGCATCCTCCACCGATCGTAGTTATTAGCATTTTTACCATGTTAGGTTTTGCAACACTAAATGGTTGAGTGGCATACATGCACTGAATACCACCGAAGCAAAACAATAACCAGGTTGTTCGCGGCATGAGTATGAACTGTCATTGATGCAGAATATGCGTATATTTACGCGGCAGTGAAAATTAACATTACAATGGTAATGTTACTCATTGTGTTCTAAGTGTTCAGAAACAGAAGGTTCTTAAAAATAACTTTCGTGTATTAATCATAACTCTGCTTGTATTGTATGTTAAAACTTGACACGGTTATTTCGCAAAGAATAAATATTTGGTTGTATTCGCTTTATTAATTTGACTTATTTAGTTCCTGAGACTAGTGTAAAAGTTTTCTTTATTGTTCACATGTTAAAAAAATTACAAAAAAAACTGGAAGTGAATAAGTCGGTTAAGCGCGAAGCGATTTCTTCCAGACAACGTTAGCCGTGTAGATCATTATTTTAATACAATTCTGGATAAGTATTTAATTTCCACATAATGGGTACACTTGGGCCATGCATATTTTAGTTGCGAAAAAATCACAGCATTGATTTGTTGTAGGACTTGGTAGGTAACTGGTATATTACTTAATGCTAAATTTTGATTAGAAACAGTAGTAAGGTACTTGTATGGTTATAGATGTACCTAT
This sequence comes from Cydia splendana, assembly GCF_910591565.1. Classification (NCBI taxonomy): domain Eukaryota; kingdom Metazoa; phylum Arthropoda; class Insecta; order Lepidoptera; family Tortricidae; genus Cydia; species Cydia splendana. The sequence continues at coordinate 14,487,001 of NC_085963.1, read as the reverse complement.
TCTAGTTAAGTACTGCATATGTAACTAAAAATAAATCTTCTTCTTCCTCGCGTTATCCCGGCATTTTGCCACGGCTCATGGGAGCCTGGGGTCCGCTTGACAACTAACCCCAAGAATTGACGTAGACACTAGTTTTTACGGAAGCGACTGCCATCTAACCTTCCAACCCAGAGGGGAAACTAGGCCTTAATAGGATTAGTCCGGTTCGATGTTTTCCTTCACCGAAAAGCGACTGGTAACTAAAAATAAATCTTAACTATAAATCTTAACTTGCGAGTGTAAGATAAATATATATTACGTTTCTGTATTTTTATCGTTTTAAAAGAGTTCGCGTAGGTATTCAATTAAATATAAATAGTCGCATGATCACAACCTATTCATTACAAAATTATTATCTAATTTATGTAGGTACTGTACATACGTGCAATATCGTGTTATGTCGATTCCATTTCACTACGCACATTATATTATTATTACGACAAAGTTACGATTATGTAGTAATAGTTCATACACCATTAAGTAGCTACTTTATGTCACATTCTTCGAAGAATATGCTTAACTGATCATTGGTAAACCTATGTACCTATCTCGGTATTGTAGAGTTAACGAATTGTGATGTAACTGGTCATTCGTCCAAATCACTAACTTGTCCAAATGACATCTTAGTTAAATTTTAGTATAATACCAAGTACCTAATACCTGTATTATAGCGTGCGTGTTTGTGTGTAATATGTCACGGTATTTGCTGATAATGTACATAATACTACCTATAATAAAATCTGTTAATGATCTAAAGAGGTTTTAATTAAATTGGCTTTCACTTCAATCGAACACAGTATTATTTATTTTTATTTGTTTCATTTATACCTGTTTTACATGCCAACAACAATGGAATACAATACATAATACATCACAACAACACACAATACAATACACGTTACAATATCAATGATGACATATATCTTGTTTTCATGATTGCCTTATAAGTCTGAGTAGATTTAGCACAGTTTATCCAGAAGACAATTTCTCAAGGGACAGTCTCATGGCAGTTTCGAAGTGGTAGTACTATGTACAATATATTATTAGTTTCTGCAGCACTCGAGCATTTTCCATAAGATAGGAAACTATAAACTAAACCTAAGAGCCTATTAAATATCTTCACTACAGTGTGAACAGTAAAACTTTTCATCGTTTATTTTATTACAATATAAGCAAGCAATATAAGTAGAAGCGGAATAGGTAGCGAATTAGTCACGTGGATCCGAAGGTGATGGCCAAGGATTAGCCTTGCTCGTGACATTGCTGACGACGCCACGTGCGCCTTTCAGGCGTAATTAGGGAAACCATTTCAGTGCTACTTCCACGTCATTCATAATGTTTCTAATTAATACGATTAAACTTCAATTACTTACATTACTGACTTAGTAGTTCATTGATACTACAGTGGAACCTGGATAATTGCAATCTCAAGGGACCGGCCATTTTTTGTCAATTAATCAGGTTTTTCATTTAAGCAGGGCGTGTCAATTAACGAGGTTCAAAAAATCGTTGTGTCAATTATAGAGGTTTTCATTAATAGAGGTTGCGTTCTGACAAATTTCTTTTATGGAGGTGCAAATAACCATTGAAAGTAGATTTACACGCTTACGTTCTGGGTTTCTGGTCTATATATAGCTTCTATACTTGCACTTTTACACTACATTAATTACTACTTTATTTTCTTATTAATCATTTGGCCAAGGATTAGCCTTGCTCGTGACATTGCTGACGACGCCACGTGCGCCTTTCAGGCGTAATTAGGGAAACCATTTCAGTGCTACTTCCACGTCATTCATAATGTTTCTAATTAATACGATTAAACTTCAATTACTTACATTACTGACTTAGTAGTTCATTGATACTACAGTGGAACCTGGATAATTGCAATCTCAAGGGACCGGCCATTTTTTGTCAATTAATCAGGTTTTTCATTTAAGCAGGGCGTGTCAATTAACGAGGTTCAAAAAATCGTTGTGTCAATTATAGAGGTTTTCATTAATAGAGGTTGCGTTCTGACAAATTTCTTTTATGGAGGTGCAAATAACCATTGAAAGTAGATTTACACGCTTACGTTCTGGGTTTCTGGTCTATATATAGCTTCTATACTTGCACTTTTACACTACATTAATTACTACTTTATTTTCTTATTAATCATTTGGGTTTAAAAAATTCCCTTGAATTGTAGAAGAAAGTTTTATTGGAATGTAAAAAGCATACTTTGTTTTTGATTTAATAAAAAATATTTCACCTACTACGGGCTGTGATAGATACCCAATAAATAAATTGAATTCTGGATGAAGATATAAATAAAATGATCACTGCTATTAAAATATTGTTTCTGCTGTCTACAACTACATTATTTCAATTACAGAGGTAATATGTAAGACTCGTTTCAATAATAGAGGTAAAAAGGAGAGCAAAAATAACGGATTTTTTTAGCACAGTGTCAATTATAGAGGTCTTAGTTGCGACGTGGTCAATTACAGAGGCAAAATTACGAAAAGCCCTAAAATCTAAATTGCAATTATAGAGGTTCCAAAATTTCAATTATAGAGGCCCTTTGGTCTCAAGGGACCGGGACCGGACTTTTGGTTGCAATTATTGAGGTTTTCCATTTATCCAGGTGCCAATTAACCAGGTTTCACTGTATTATAATAATAATATCTACGGTTATCCTTTATCCGTTCTATAAAAAGGGGCTACTTTAATGTATTTTGTTTGAATATTTATTTTGACGAATCATAATTGGATTTGTGGGCGACTAGGAAATAACAAAGCCTAGCAATGATTGATGAATGATCGATTAAAATGATATCTAAAAATGAAGTTTTTGTATATATGCCTTGTTTTTAAAGGTACCTATATCCGTGCCAGAAAAGTGACAAGCAGAACCCTATTACCAAAGAGAATAAATAGTATAGAGGGGTCCTGTCATAGTAAATTTTGTAGTCGCAGTAAATTTACTGCCATCTATCGACACACGACTAAAACTCAAAATGAAAACGTATAAAATTATAAAAAAAATGTATATATATGGATAAATTATTTTATTATTTTTATATCATTTTGACCCATGTTCATTCACTGATATCTATGTGTTAAAATTGTTAAATATGAAACGGTGTCGTCACGCCATCTAGCCGAGCATAGGCTAAAGGTGTGTGCGCCATCTATCCGAGAATGACTTTTTCTTGATTTCCGACGCACGTTTTTTCCTTAGACTTTATTCATCTTATACGAAGTTACATATGTCTTTGCTATTACTAAGCTTTCACTTACTTCATTCTGAAACATAAAATCTCATAACTTAATTTTTATCTCTTATGGAAACTTAGAAATTTTATTTGTCATAGTTTCTAAGTTCCTTAAAACCTTAAAATTCCTAAAATGTCAATGTATTACATTTCCTAAATTACTGAAAGTGTAGAGCACGCTTACATTCTAGATCTTTAGTGTTAGTAGAGAGTCTGAGCTGTCTACAAACGATACAAAAGTAATTGTTAAAGTGTTATTGCTTTATAAAAGAGCGCATGAGATTTTAGTTAAATGTTAACAATAAGTTTTACAAAACTAATTGGCTCTTACATAAAAGAAAAATATTTAAAACAAGTTGACTTTTACTTTGCCATTTATGTAAGTTTAACCTAATTGCTATTAAATATTGCAAATTTGACTTTCGGTCCCTTTTTTGGTGCAACATGTGGATGTGGCAGTTGCATGACCTACACTATAACAGGTTTAAAGTGAACTTGTAGGTAAAACTTTTCGACGTTTAAATTAAATTATTGCCAAACTTGATCAAATCAGACCATAAGCACACGACGCGATTCGGGAAATGAATTAGAGATTCACTATATATGAAATAGTAAATATAAATATGTGACGTTCCACGGCAAAAGGTACCTTATGGCGCCGCAATAATATTATTGCGGCGCTATACGACGTAAGCGCAAGCCGCCATAAGGTACCTTTTGCCGTTGAACGTCACATATCTTTACTATTTCATATTTAGTGAATCTCTAATTCATTTCCCGAATCGCGCCGACAGTCAGCTTAGGATTTGAGACGTAGATATTTTATATTGGTCTGACATACCTACTTGTAATATAGATTTCAGACATGCACATATGTTTCTAACCCAGTTGAATATAGAGTGCTAATATAATACAATGTTTACGTAAACAAGCTATGTTATTGTTTTTATGGATATTTACATACTACATACCTGACGCTAGCTAATCCCAAATATCTGCGTAGGAGCGGACTATTGTTTGTTAGGTTTGTTTGGCATTGTGACACGTCACCATTATAAACAGTCCTACCTACCTAATGTTGGAATGCGTCTAATTGTGAATCATAATGCACCTACGGACGATTAGCAAAAACGTGCTTGATGTTTGAAAATTGGGTCTATATTAATTCGCATAACTTAATACTCCTAATTCAAATTGGTATAACGTATATTACGCATAACTTCTAAATCGCATAACATTATACCGCATAACTGAGTACGCATAATGTTAATGCGCATAACGTAAATTGTCATAACGATGACTTGGGATAAATATAATAAGCATAAAGTTACTTTGCATAATTATTAAATTGTATAAATATAAAAGGCAAATTAATAAAAATGTAGACAGAGCGGCTCGAATTAAGGTTCAGTGGGTTCAGAGAACGAAGTTTTAAGTAAAAGTAGCGCTTTTTTAGATCACAAATATCACAATACGGTTGCCAAAAACTTAATAAGCAATCCCGCGGCCTTTCTTTAGGGACTTCAGCGATTTGAATCCTGAGTTTTTGACTTTTACTCGATAAAAAAAACACTAAGATAGGTCTAAAATGGACATAAAAAAATTTACACAGAAAAATCAAAATATAAAAATTATTGCTAAAACCTAAAATTATAAAAAAAATGAAGAACATGAACTTACTACGTCTTAATAATGTTTTACAACAAAAAGATTATTATTTGCTACTTAAAGCATCGCTTCGTTTCGCTCGATCCTGCGTTAGCCTTGTGAACCTGACCTAACTGAGTTGGTTTTGCCCTGATCCATCTAATTCTCTTGCTTTATTAAATTATGCTAATTCATTTTGTGCCAAATAAAGTTATAGTTAATAATGTTATGCATATTTAAATTATGCGGATTTATTATTTGCGCAATAAGTGTTATGCTTTTTTAATATTATGCCTTTTCAATGTTATGCACAATTATGTTATGCCAAAACTGTTATGCGAATTCATATTATGACAATTAATGTTAGGCGTATTAAGGGGCACCCTTGAAAATTATATCGATAATTAGACTGCCCACTCGCTCTCTCTATAGCGCAACCACTGGTGTGCGAGTACCACGCACTCATGTGCTCGTTAATTTGGTATTATATTAGTAGAAAAATGCAGTTTTGAATAAAGTATTCTAACCTAATTCGTTGGCTGCGCCGCCTGCACCCGTGCGCGGATCTATGCATCATTGGACCATTGTTTGCTTAAACGTGTGTAAACGGTCGATTGATTCATAACGTTTGTTAGTTTTGTAACACAAACATACTTTTTTATGAGAAGAGAGAAATATTATTGTAGTGTCAGTTATGACCTGTAGAAAAAAAAACAAAATTTTCCACTCATCAGGCTTCGAAAAACTACGTACCGTAAAATGGGGTGAGTAGGGATTACGAAGGCAGTTGGGTTATGAATGGGGTGAGGAGGGATGGTGGTGATATTTTTAGACCAGAGTTATCACATTGTTACGTAAATACTTTATTCTCTTGAGAAGTCAAGCTATTAAGTAAGTAAGTAAGTAAATATTCTTTATTGCACCAATAATTATACATTTTACATACATGTAAAACTACAAAGAAATTTTAACGGAAAAATAGAACCGGGTAACAACAGGCGGTCTTATCGCTAAAAAGCGATGTGTTCCAGACAACCTTTGGGTAGTAGGAAATGTAGAACTCAAACAAAAGTCAACAGGCTATTGTAATATTGTGTCAATTCTATACTCGTAGCAAATTGTCCTCTTTCACTCAATTCCTATCCCTCCTAACCCCGACTACGGGGGGAGCTGGGATTTATTACTACTACTATTAAATAAGTATAAATAAAAGTAGAAGTAAACAATATAAAGATAAAAATATTAAATTATACCTATTGAAATGATAAAGTTTTATTTCACCACACCAGCTCGGAAAGGCTTACTTTGCACTTCAAAAACTGATAGCAAAGTTGCATTTTATGCACATGTGAGGCAAAGTAATCAAATGCAATTTTTGAGTTGTTTTTTTATGTTTGCTGGTAGAATTGACTTATAAATGATGATTTTGGATGATAAATATTTAATAACATTCATTTGGATTTGATTTTGTTTGATATTCTATATTTAATATTTGCTTCGGGTTGGTTTGGTGAAAAATTTTATGTTTCACTCGGGGGCAAATTTTGTTTAACCCCCGTGCTTTGAAACCCTCGCAACGCTCAAAATTCCATTTTTCGAACCACTCGCTACGCTCGTGGTTCAATTTCGGAATCTTTCGCTTGCTCGGGTATCAATATTAGCACGAGCAGTTAAACAACAACTTTACCCCCTTGTGAAACAAATAACTATTGTCGAAATAAAAAACAAGACACAATATGTAATTTTTTGCTTCAAGTACTTACTCAATTATTTCTAATCCGTATTTTATGTTACCTACTTATTATATCTTAACACACATACGCGATTTATCTAATTGTTAAAAGAGCAAAATTCCTAATACTTCGGTAGCTTATGTATAAGTAGGTACTTGTGCTCATTGCTGTATTAGGTATTTTATTTTCGGACATTCTTGGACAAAGTATGATGAAAATGTGGATTGATATGCAATATTTCGGATACTTTTGGGTTCCTAGTAGTTATTGCCACAGTTTGTTTTTTGATGCGTTCATTATTTGACTAGTATACATTAATTACCGACCTAGATTTAATTGAAGCTAACTGTACACTAACTTAGTACGTCAAGTGCTACTATAAAAGTAAAATTCCTCTCAATACACGACGTTTTTTAGAGTTTCGTAGTCACCTAGAAACCCTTATAGTTTCGCCATGTCTGTCTGTCTGTCCGAGGCTTTGCTCCGTGATCGTTAGTGCTAGAAAGCTGCAAATTGGCATGGATACATAAATCTTGCATTGCGACAGAACGGTAAAATAAAAAGTAATAAAAAAAAACTAGGGTACCTCCCGTACAAAAAGTTTTTTTTTGTAATTTTATTTTTTGCTTTGTCCCAATAGTGTGGGGTATCGTTGGATAGGTCTTAAGGAAACGAATAAGTGTCTCCTAAAACCATTTTTTGATATAGTTAATATGTTCGGAAATATGCGCTCCGAAAGAAAAAAAATATAGAAATGGAATAGAAGAATAGTAAAACGTTTATTGCAAAAACCATCTATACATACAGCACCATAAACATTTTTAAAGAAAGAAGATCTTATACACTATACATTTAAATCTACTTGTAGCGTATACTAACATGCAATAATTACAGTATTGATGCTGCTATAGAGGCTGTAAATGGACACCACTCAGCATATGCTATAACATATAATGTGCTACATACAGTGTCAGTGATAGCTCAGAACAGTAAAGGCAGTGACAAAATGTGATTTAGCAACTAATATTTACTTAACACAAATTAGAAACTTACGCATGGAAGTTTTTTAAAGTGGGTTTGGAAGTGAGTGGGTTGAGGGAATATCTAAAAAATGTATAGGTAAACAGGTATACGTCAGGAATTTATTTGTTAAATATATAGTGGAGCATATAAAAAGGCAATTCAAATAAATACTTAAATTAAATTTATAATATAAAATAACCAAAGTTAGTATGTAGTTGTGAATAAGTTTTTAGAAAAGTCATCGATCGAGGGTTCTAACTAACAAAAATATCGGTTATGCACAATATCACGCCGGAAAAAAGTATATGTGTCCCCCCTGTAACTTTTAAACTACGGGTCTAAAAATATGAAAAAATCGTGAAACAAGAGCTTAATAAATATTTTCAATTAAAACTATAGCGAACGTGATCGGTTTAGTCGTTTTTGAATTATTGCAAAAAATGTTCCTTTCTTAGTAAACAGAAGAGAGAAGAAGACTTTTCTAAGTACAAAGCGCTGCAAAGGTAAATACTCCCTTATGATACTTACTATTTTGCCTAAAAAGGCCTATTTTGACAGAATGGTAACTACGAAACCCTACACTGAGCATCGCCCGACATGCTCTTGGCCGATTATTTAGTGCTGTTATCACCAGACATCGTAAATTTTATAGCATTTTCGGTGCAGCGGAGTGGTGTTAACAGAATTGGTATAAACAATTTCAACCCTAATGATTAATTATCGTTAATTACGTTAATATTAACCTTAATTTAACATTTCAATTGGAATTATCTATACCAATTCCATTAACACCACTCCACTGCACCAAAAATGCTATAAAATTTACGATGTCTGGCTATCACACTTTGTCGGCGTCAATTCATGCAGAGTTAGGTTAGACGGATTCTAGTTAGACGATCGTTTCCTGAATACATCAATATCATGAATAATAAATGTTAATGACTGTCATATAATAAAACAAGGCTGTTTAAGATAAACTAATTATATAACACCATGCTTTTCAAGTTCTATAGTTACGCAAGGTATTATAACGATGGGACAGAAGAAAAAAGTTGACAGATCAAATGTGCGGAAATGCAAATTGATCCATCTCGCTATTGCACGATTGTTATTGATAATTGAAAGCCATTATTTACCCTTGATTGCGAATAGAAAGTGTTGCTTTCTCGCCATGGTGACGGTAACAATAATTTAGCTTCACGGTTATTTTGAAGACACCACGCTCGCTGTTCTGCCTGTTTACGCCGCAGTCACGCCGAGGTTATTAAGCGCAAAAAGAAATCTTTTTGTCACTTGCTCTAACAAGGAGTGTGGAGACAATGTCATTTTAAACGCTCTCTTCTGACACTATGTAAACACAGGTTTTTCCTCGATTTGTTAAATTCACGGAGGCAAGCAATACAAATAATAAGTAACTTGGTTTATTATTTTTATAATCCTACCGGCAAATTGCAACTTTTATGGTTTTGGCACTAGCTTAGATTTAGGCTGGAAACAGTGCTCGACTGACGGTCAGCGCGTACCATACGCGCCGATCACACGCGCTGATCGTCGGTCGTGATCAAACGTTTACAGTACTCGACCGACGGTCGGCGCTGACGTCGGTTGGACGATTAATGAAAATGTACGATGAAATACAGTGCATCGCTGATACATACGCGCGTACGGAAGCACTGAACGCATCCATAGAATCTCATAGCTCGTCGGTCGACCGACGTACGCGCGACCGACGAGCGGACCGACTAGACGGCTCGATCGACCGTACGCGCGGACCAAATCACGCGCGTACCGTCAGCGTAGCTGTGTGCGCATTCATAGACTTGCATAGATATAGCTACGCCGACCGACGGTCAGCGCTGACCGTCAGTCGAGCACTGTTTCTAGCCTAAGCTTAGATTAAGTATCCATAGAATCTCATAGCTCGTCGGTCGACCGACGTACGCGCGACCGACGAGCGGACCGACGGCTCGATCGACCGTACGCGCGGACCAAATCACGCGCGTACCGTCAGCGTAGCTGTGTGCGCATTCATAGACTTGCATAGATATAGCTACGCCGACCGACGGTCAGCGCTGACCGTCAGTCGAGCACTGTTTCTAGCCTAAGCTTAGATTAAGTATCCTAGCTAAGTTATGCATGTTACGTTTTCTGTTCTCAAGAAAGTGAATTATTTTTATTCTTTTGAGAAAATATAGATCTTTAAACCGAATGCTTGGGGTGGTTTTAAGTTATTTTGAAAACAAGTGACCCTTCACTTTCTTCGGTCACAAGATCTTTCTTCGGTCTTGTCGAACATCTAAAATGTTATTCGGTACAGAGGTGTTTTGCTGTTATAGAAATATTTGCTGTTATGTTCCTGAAATAACTATCTTCTTCTCTGTCGTATCGCTCTAGACAGAGCGGTCGTGGTCACGTTGAGGCGTCCGCATCGGTAATAGAGGCGGACACAGCTCTTCGTACGATCTCCCGCCATCTTTCCCTGTTGGCTGACTGTCTGGCACAGTCAGATACGCGGTTTCCCACTGCGGATTTTATTTGGTCAGTCCAGCGCATAGGTGATCTGCCGCGCGATCTGATTCCCTCCACTCTTCCTTGTACGACCAGTCGCTCTATGGAGTCGTTATCTCGCCTAGAGACATGGCCAAAGTACTGCAGTATGCGCGACTGTACTACTGAAATAACTATAGCATTTATAACATATATAACATTTATTTTGGAAATGTATTGATACGTAATTATAATCTCTGAGATAATCTCTAATGGCTGATATTGTAAACTGCAAGTGACCCAAAATAATATATAGATAAATAAAATAGTGGCAATACAACAGGATTTGACTAACAGACACACATGAATACGTAATTTAATATTATCCTCATTTCATTGGAATAAAATGATATTCGGAAGTGGACGCTACAGTGAACAGCAGTGGACAGATATTGAATAACAGAGCTCGTAAGTCCGGAATGTTCACTCAAGTGAAAAAATATGAAAAACAAATGAGCAGGAAATGTGGATGCAGGGTACTTTTTGTCGTAAACGCCTACAAACAAAGAAATCGGTACAAAAACTTTAGTCAGCACTTTACAGGTTTTAATTCCTGTGTGGTTTCGCGTATGTATTCATATACCATCTGTCGCAGATAATCCGTCCAACGACCGTGGGGAAGCATTAGCAAGCACTCTCTAATGCTTTGAAAGGATTGTATTGTGCAGATCATAGGCTTCGTGACAACCATGTTGTGCCAACACGCTTAAATCCATTGTTGGCCTATAAAATCGGACTGCGATATCATATTATATTCCAAGAAAGATCGTTAAGAGCATCTAGCAATCCATTTAAATCGGAACGAATTGAAACTTCAATTCAAATGCAATTTCTTCGGTGCTTGACTGCTTGATTCGCCAAAGTCAAAAGTATACACAATATTTTAATTGACTTCTTTGTTTTACTTCGAGAGAATCACACGAGCAATTTTTCAAATTTTATATTATAGAGTGAATTTCACTGTACTTTTACCTTTCTAGCCAACAAAGAGTTAATGGTGTATCTCACCACGCGCAAGTGGGCCCCATTACGGCGATACTGCAACACTTTCTGTATCCGAGTATATGCCCATAAATACAAGTGTCAGTAAATGACGCCCATAAAAGGTCGACTGAAGTATCATAAATATGAAACTTGTAGCTTTCCTTCACAATGACGCGATTCGTAATGGTAGATTTACTGCTGTGATATTATTATACCTCTATAGGCTTCATGTGTATTATGTTCAGATACAAGTCTTATTGGTATCAGTTTAGGTATCTCACTTCTGAACTTTTTTACGAGAAAAAAAACAGATAAGTACCTACTTAATTTAGCTAGTGATAATCACGATCGTGACACTCGTAAGAGTTCCGCCAGAACCCCGTGGGAGATAATTAATTCAAAACAATCTGCATACCGATATCTTAACAATAGTGTTTACTTTAAGTACCTACCTACAAACCAGACTTCGATCAGACAACATACAAAAACGTTTACCGAAATGTTTAATTCCAAGATAAATACGGGAAATTTGTACCCAAACAATAAAACAATACCAACCGTGGAGCCTGGGAACATGTCATTCATTTGCATACATTATTATGAGAACATGGCTTGTCCTGCTGTATTTCAATAGATTCTAAGCTGAATTCCTCGGATTCACGCGAATACCGGTAATTAAAAATGATCTAGATTAAATTAAGAATGTGATAAAATCTTATTGTTATAATACAGGAACTAGCACAATAGGTTTCCGTGTCATCGGAAATGGGTAGTTGGAAATATTGCGCTCGTTTTATTTGATTAAATAAATTTAAAAGAATAAGGTAATTTGGGTTAAGTAGCCGTGCCGTGATTCACCTGTATAATAAAGTAGAGACCGCGGACAGTACTTTCTCATACATTAAAGTATTACGTATATCTAGTTTGGACTAAATGCTAATTAATTACACAAATTAATCTTCACCTGTCATATGGATACTAGTGGTTACAACGTAAAAACTCGAAACCAATGTATCCTTTGTTTTGCTTATTGATTTTACTAGCTTAATTATGATATTTATGACTACCCAACTAGCAAAATAGTCGTATAAGAATTGATTTACTCAGCCTGTAATCGTATAACAGCCGAGTTACGGTTGTTGAAGCACCAATATATCGTATAATAGCGGTTAACTCGACTATTTAGCAATTTTCGCTAATTAGTGCTATAATCATGTCGTATAAACGTTTATAGCACTATCTTTTAGCACTTTTATTCCACCTTTTAATAAATGCTGAGTTAGCGCTACTAAATCACTTTTATTCAGCATAATTGTTCTATTAAAATCATATAACAGCTATAGATTAGCTAATTGTCTGAATAAGGCGCTTTAATACAACTGTTACTTAACTCTCTTCTCTGTTGCTATAAAAGCCTATTAAAAGCAATCAAATAACCATTTGGCAACAATGCTGCTGTAACAGCGCGCTTATATCATAATTCGGGTAATGGGGTTCAAACCGCTGTTATAGGAGCTGAAGTGTATTTACAGGTTTTATTCAAAATGTATTCAGCTTAGAGTACTTTTAAAGAGTTTTGAACTACATTAACAGCACAAGTCAGCCATGTTGACGTTTCAATATAGTCCGGTGGCCAACTGCATGAAACCCTACCTGACAAAAAAATAGAATAATCCTACTCTGTAGGGGTAGCTGACTTTTAGTAGCATCAACTGTTCTTGGTCGGCCGCGGCTTAATTTGGAAAATTTTGCGCTAATGGCAAAATAGTGGCACAAAAATTCATAAAAAAAAACCCCATCGTATAATAATGAATGAAACTTGCATGGTAGGATAGCTGCCTTTGAGGACAGCAAAACAAAACCGGGCAGCGAATTTGTGGTACCACGTGACAGCGACAATTTACCTCATCGAAAAATAGAATCAAAACAACTGATTGTAATACCTACATTAAATTTGTTGACATATGTCTTGGTCGGCCTCACCTTAGCCTGACAGCGTTTTCAGTCCGTCCGCATTAAAAAAAAAGTCAATGGCAGCTATCCTACCATACAAGTGACATTCTATTTTTCGATGAGGTAAATTGTAGCTCACTTGGTACCACAAATTCGGTCGGACACAGGAACCTGCCAACACAGGATGTAGCTGACCACTTTTGTTTTTTTGATGAATATTTGTACCACTTTTTTGCCATTTGCGCAAAATTTGCCAAGTTAAGCCACGGCCGACCAAGAGCAGTTGAAGCTGCTAAAAGTCAGCTACCCCTACAGAGTAGGATTTTTAAATTTTTTTATCAGGTAGGGTTTCATGCAGTCGGCCATCGGACTATAAATCTATAAACATGGCGACATCATGTGCTATAAGTGTAGCAGTAAACGCAGTTACTCGACTTATAGTCGAATTAATGAGATATAACAGAAACTAGATCGTGTAAGCAAATTTTTACTTATTTTTATTAATATTTTTTTATTGAAATTTAAGTAAATAGGCGGCCCATGAATATATATGAACCAGTGCCTTTGGTTTTATCAATAAAGTATTTTTCGCGCTGGGTTTTACTGTATTACGTGTACTTACAGACAGTAAAAACTTATGTACACAATCACGGTAAAAATAAATGTCATGGATGACAGCAGTAAAAAATACTTAAGTACCTTTTTGTTTTATTAGACACGTGAAGACGATTAGGCCTCAAACTTAATCAAATAATTGAAATATAATCGCTTACCTGAGATCGTTTTTAGCACATATTAGTTGAATAAAAGCATTTACTGCACTCATACACATTTAAAATGCCGAGTAAAAGCAATCCGGCTACCTTTACGAAACATTTTTGCTGAGAAAAAGCAGTGCGGCTGCTTTTATAGAACACTTTTACTGAGTAATAGTAAATTGCTAATGTTTATAGAACAAATAGTCGAGTAAAAGCACTATCGTTGCTATTAAAACACTAGATGTGCTTTTATCCACTTTTACTCAACTCTTACAGCATCGATTTGCTTCTTATACAGCGCTTACTCGATTTTTATAACACTTTTAGTCTGTATAAGTGCGCCTTTTAGCGTTGAGTAAACGCTTACAGGACTTTTACTCGACTGTTTTTACACCGTTTATAGCACCAAAAAGCGAAAATAAAAACGTGCTCTCAACTTTTATAGCACATAGATTTGCTAGTTGGGTAGTAACTGATGGTGATGTGAATATTATCAGTAGGTACCTAGTGGCTATCACATTATTTTAGACTACATCCAAAAATATTATAGGATTATTTTAGGATTATTAGGAATATTATAGTAATAACTGACGAAAAAATTCTGGCTGTTACCCAGCTACAACAAAATTGAGATAACAAGTAAGGTTATCTTTAGAGTAACTTTTTAATATAATATGTATCAAATCCTATTCTCGTGGTAGGTAAATAAATAATCGGACACTTTGCTAGCGCCGGTGGTTATTCTCCGTGACAGTCACAAATAGTGAAAGTGTCGCTTCTGCCGCGTCCGTCCGCCGGCCGGCAAAACCTCTTTGCATGAAAACATTTTAATGCCTTCATTATAAAAGCATTGTGAGAACTAATTACTTCTGACGCCGCTGTCAGTCACACCATCAGATCCATAACGCCACAAGTGCCGGTCACCTATAGTGATGTACGACTTTATTCTCTTAATACAGTCCAGTGTTATGATGGATTAGGTTCAACGCCTCAGCGGCTGCGACCTCGACGGTTTTTCTTTACAAAGTGTATTGAAAATGTGCACAGTGATGTTTGTTCAGTGTGAATGCAAGACTCTGGAGTGAATTTTCCTTAGGTAGATCTAGGTATAATTTTTAAAAGGTAGGTCCAGTTTAGGTATATATAAATTGTCAAAATTTATAATGGTTATACCTATACAAACAGAGCCTAATATCTATTATCTAGTCGTGAAATTAAATGGAAAGAGAAGACATTCCATTTTCAAGTATATGATATTACGAATTCACCCAACTGGATCATGAAATCATTATACACTTATTTTTTTATGTCATTAGGCTCTGTCATTAGTAAAAAAAAGGTATTCTATCAGAACAGGTGTACGTGTAAAATTGAAATCTCATGTCTCGCTACTCGTTACGCCACACCACGCGACAAGGTTGACACCATTGGACACTTGTGTAAAAAGTAAATAAAGGTTTACTTACGACACAAATGTAACAACCAATATTTTGTCACAATTCATACTAGTTTAAGTGTAAGTAAAGTAAGTAAATATTTGCCTGTTCCAAATTTTATACCTACATCAAACTGGCGAATTTGGAAGTGCGAGTAGGTATATACTTATGCACTTGATTAACACTCTAATTAACAAAATAAATATATAAACTTAAGATATTTAGAAACGGTCGAATACATATGCAAATTACAATCTGAAATATAACCCATCCAATTGCTATCATCTTACAAATCATCTAAAACGTTCTGAACGAATCTCAGAGTAATTACTCCGAGGAACTAATTATTCATCTTCTTATTGGCAACTGGCTTGACACATAACATCAAAGTAAGATATTTATACAAAACTCGTTTTAACGGTAAATTAAACTTGAATAATTATGGATAAGATAAGATCATAATTATACATATTTTAAAATAGGTTTGGGCATTAATTAGCTTAACTAAGATTCGCATCACTGTAAAGAGTAGGTAAGTAATATGTAAATATAAAAAAAACTGATTTTTTGGTATAGCTATGGGAAATATTTTTGAGATGATTTGTGCACCCATATTTTTACAGTTGACTATACTTAAAATGTATGAGGAAAAATTTTGCCGCAGCAGCAGTAAGTAACTATTGTACAAAGTGTAAATAAAATCTACTTATTCGATTTGAATTCTGTGTAGTTACTTCTTTCGAAAATGGATATAGTTCCTGTGTCCCGAATGTCATGATAAAAGTGAATTATAAGTGGTTCAGAATTAGATACAAATCCTGACAAAGTCGTCCTAATTTGTTGTTTGTCATCAATTGTAAGTAAGTGCATTTATGAGTACCTACCTACGCACAATGACGTAGTCACGTACATTTTCTAAAAACAGCCATCCGGTGTGCGACAAGGTATACTTTATGCTGACACTTACAACCACGCTGCGTGCGCCAGCGAGGTGGCATGCAACGGGGTTTTATGTACTATTGTATTCATAATGCCATATCGCTAGTTTCTTTCCCACTATTATATAAATATTGATAAACAATTATTGTATCAATACTTAGTATTAATAAATGAAAATAAAAGTAAACCGCTTCTCTAAACAAACGTAGTCCCTTTTAAAATCTTCTGCTATTATAACAATACAGACCTTACATATCGATTATTTTAAATTTCACCTGCTGCTCTGTTTCACTTATCGACAATTTGATACAGAAACTCACAGCAACCTCATATAATTATTTCGAGAATATTCCACTCCTTTATGCATTAAATAAAATAATATTAGTAGTTACCCTACTTATCAGCGGATAACCGTTTTTTGTTGTTTACACTTTCATAAACGTATCGAGCGTTCATTGCACTATAATAAATAATTCAAATCTCCTTTTACGTCCGAAACGAGCAGCGCCATGTGTGGAGCAAGCAGTATTTGGTCGGTGTATGATCGCCAGTGAAGCAACAAGTATTGGTGTCAGTCTGTCAGCACCTCGTAGGGACGTTTTCCTGCCGGGCCTGGCGTGGCTAAACTAACTTACCTATTGATTGGTAGGTAATATAACTAAATTAAATACGCGATTAAGTCCCGTTGTGCAATTTAATAATATAACTCCATTCGTTAGATGGTTACTTCGTGGCTCTGTGAGTCAAAGACCACACGATAAGCTTGAAAATTTTAAAATGAAAATACTTTGAGTCATTATCACTTATCATGGTTTATCGGGTTCGTATACAATGCAACTCAAGATACTTTTTAATCCACAAGGAATAAAAGATAACAATTCAAGGAACACGGTAGGTACCAACAAAAAGTAGACATAGACAACAGGCAACAGGTGATTTTAATAGCTAATCGGTGTAATTGCGTGTGTAAGCGATTCATAAGTTTGCTACACACTAACACATCGATTATATAGTAATATTTCCGGAAATATTACGGAAATGACACAGACTGTGAATCATTTCCAAGCAAAAACCGATTTGTAGATGTAGATAACAGTGATAACTATTATGATACTCTTTTCATGTTTACGACTTTCTTGAAAAACGCCATATTTTCGTTTTATTGTCAAAGTCTAATTTTTGTAATATTTTTCAATGTAAGTATTTATATTCGGCCAAAATCGTCATAACGGATTCTCAATTTTTATTTTACGACGAATCAAAGTTGCCTTTCCCGTTTGCCCTGGCATGGTCACCGAAATTGCTTTCGTGCACTTTCACATAATGGTAACGAGTATATAAAATTAACTATAGAACTTGGCAAATCGGTGTTTTTACGGTAACCGAACAGCCTCGTTTTTACCGGACGTTTGAGCGGATTCACGTGCCAGTTGCAGTATTTTTTACTTCGTCTTTAATAAGTGCATTGCGACTGTTAATTAATGCACCTATTAATAAAATACTATGTTGTTAGCGAACGGTAACAACGGTATTTTTATTGCACCCCGTTCTAATACAAAGCTATCTCAATTTTAATTCAATTGTCAGAGTTCAGGCACGTATGTACAGTCAGACCAAGCTAAGTTGGCAGCGATTTTGATAGCACAAACCGTGCAAGTGTTATTTTAAACGTCTATGAAATTATGACGTTTACTTAACACTTGCACAGTCTGTGCTATCAAAATCGCTGCCAACTTAGCTTGGTCTGACTCTTTGTGTCTGTTTTACAATAATAAAACGGTCTGTGAGTTAAATATAGTAGCTACATTTACCGACTCGATCGGAAATAGGTACCTACCTCCCAAAAAAGAATAAGCACTATTGAGTAAATGCCGTGTGTAGTGCTGCCCTACAAAACTGAGGCAATTATATACGCTTAAAAACAATACACTAGAAATGAAAAATATAATAGTACAGTAGAGTCCGGTTAGTACGACTCCGCATATAACAACCAACCGCTTATAGCGACGTAAGTATAGGCACTTGTTTGGTTTTAGTACTAGCTACTATGAAAGTACTACCGTTTATTACGACTCCGCTTATAACGACCGACCGCTTTTAACGACGGAAATTGACACAAAATCCGTCCGTCAAGTCCGGTTACAACGACGAGCGACGTAGTTTTTACAAATAAATTGTTGGTAAGAAGCTTACTTCGTCCCGCGCACCCAACTTCCCTCCCCTCTTTGCCTATACTCAGCAAGATGAAATAGTCATGTGACGTTTCGGCTTGTAAGAATTGTCTCAATTGAGTAGGCATAAGTTGTTTGTTGAAACAAAAGTAAAAGTTGACTCAAAATTGAAATGTTTGACAAAAAACTTATTTTTTTTTTCATTGTCGATGTATGATTGTCGTCTTGATTAGATCCCTAAGAATTACGACTTTTTATTTTACGGGGTCGAGTAATTTGCGGATGATGAGTGAGTACGCGTACCTACCTACAAAAGTGGCTTCTTCTAAACACACACTGAGAGAAAAATCACCACCAGGAATTAATAAACAGTTCTGTACTGGGGGAAAAAATGAAGTTTTAGTAGTAATCATGGAAGTTTCACTATTTCTGTAAAATTTATTTATTTCTACAAACAGCTCAGTAATACTAAATCTAATTTCAGCAAACAGACTTTAGTAAATGGAGCATTAAACAAAGTTCAGTATTTGTTACAATCCATTTTTATTACTACTAAAATTCTCCGATTTTTACTAGTAAAGTTTGTGATTTTTGGAAAAAAGCATCAGTGATTTCAAGTTATTATTTTAGTAAATGTCTCACTTACATAGTTTTGTAATATCTAAAAAACGAGTTCGCGGGAATAACATTACCCCATTTAAAATAACAATTCAGTTGTTACTATAGCGACATTACAAAGTTTACTGGTATTTAGTAGATAGACTTGTTGTGTTTATGTTCATTGTTGTACCAATCACTAAACGAGTTTTGTAATACCAACACAGCTACTTGCTACGTTCATTTGGTTAGAGTTAGTATTGTGTCGGATGTCGGGCGGGCGTGTCTCGTGTCTTCTTTGTTTAAAACATACTTAAGTTAAATAATAAATTTAGGATATATTGTGGGCCATGGACATATTAACCCGCGACCTACTGTGTAGTTGGGGTCTACAGGAATATATTGTTCTGCAACTTCGAGCTGTTGTTATTCTAGTGATAATGACATCAAAGGTAAATCTAAACTGTTTGCAATTCCAACCTCCCTAGCACAGGTGCGCCGCGAGAGCATGTTGCGCGCGTAATAACTACTAGTCTCTTTCTGACTGTATGAATAAGAAAGGAATGGGTAGAATATCTCGACAGGCTTTTATAGTGCCTCTTTAGTACAGAGATATACTACCAAATGCTTATTCATACAGACAGAAATAGAGACGGGTAGCTACCACGCGCGCGACATGCTCTCGCGGCGCCCGTTTGCTAGGGGCGGAGGAATTGCAAACAGTTTAGTTTTTGCCTGTGACGTCATTATCTCTAGAATAACAACAGCTAGCTTGGAATCGCAGTACAGTTTAGTAAAACCTATGACGTCATCGTCTCCGATATTGCTAAAGCACGCTTAGAATTACAAAACGGTTAGTTTTCACCCATGACGTCATCACCTCCGATATTGCTAAAGCACCTCTCGGAATAACAAAACCAAATTTCTGAAATTACTCTAGCATACTTCAAATTACAAATATAGAAGTTGTATTTCCTACTAAATGGAAATTGCAAAAGTCAATTTGTTCCTATTAGTTGACTCTCCTTGTCCCCGGATTAAGTTTTATTTTTGTAATTCTAAGTGTGTTTTTGTTAGTTTTTTCTGTCAGTGCACAAGTCTCTGCATTTAAGACAAAGTGTTGTAATACTAACGTAAATAAATATTTTAGTTGAAATGTTTTTTTTTTCTTTGATTGTCGCTTAAAGTATTAATAAATAGAAAATGATGTAATTATTTTGATTAAAAAAATATATTAAAATTGGCAGTTCGTTTAGTGCGACGTCCGGTTAGTACGACGTAATATCAGCGGTCCCTTGGGCGTCGTTATAACCGGACTCTACTGTACTACAATTACATGTATTGTTTCAGAAATGTCAATGTGAGCCGCGATGCGCAGCGACATGGCGTACCGCGGGCTCTCGCAGCACGTGGAGCTGGACCGCGCGGCCGACCCGCGCGACCGCTTCACGCTGCAGGAGCTCATCGGCGAGGGAACCTACGGCGAGGTCTACTGCGCTCGCGACAAGAAGAGCGGCAGGCGAGTCGCCGTCAAGGTGCGTTTACCTCACTTTGATTGGTAGTATGTGTGGCCAACCGGCGCAGGCGACGCGCGACCGCTTCACGCTGCAGGAGCTCATCGGCGAGGGAACCTACGGCGAGGTCTACTGCGCTCGCGACAAGAAGAGCGGCAGGCGAGTCGCCGTCAAGGTGCGTTTACCTCACTTTGATTGGTAGTATGTGTGGCCAACCGGCGCAGGCGACGCGCGACCGCTTCACGTTGCAGAAGCTCATCGGCAAGGGAACCTACGGCGAGGTCTACTGCGCTCGCGACAAGAAGAGCGGCAGGCGAGTCGCCGTCAAGGTGTGTTAACCTCACTCAACCGGCGCAGGCGACTCGTGAAACTATATAAACACGAGATAATACCAAATTAAAAATCAGAATACTTATATTAAATTTGTATGAATAACAATTTTCTATAATAATAATCGATAAGTACAAAAGTTGAATATTAAACGGTTCATGTATAACATATATCTATTATAGGTAACTCTACCTGCGTCCCATCTGTAGATGCCTTACTTACTTAAAAAGTATCACGTGAGGTGAATGGACACCCACGCACTTATACACTTTATACAGGGTTGCATGAGGTCGCTAATTATTACAAAAGTTGTTAACTTTGTTAACCAATGAAACGACATACATATGCTAAAAAGAAACCCGTCTCTAATGCATACTTTTAATTGTGTATTTATGGTAGTGACATATTAGTTATACCCAATTCAAGAAAAGCGTGTAGGTGATATTTTAAGCGAGTTATTACCTACTTTATTTAACATAATTTTATTAACATGAACTACAGAGACCATCTGGCTTTTTTACTCCTGCTCTTAATAAGGTAGCTATGACCGCTTTATCTTTATTAGGTAAAATAAAAAGCCAATAAAAGTTACTCTAAATGAGCCGTTGCCGTTGTAACGGAACGGCGAGCTCCAATTTTGAGTCGGCGGTGTATTTCACCGCTGCATAATTAATTTGATTTCAAGTGTTACGAAATTCACAGTTTGACAAAATAATGTGACGAAAATAATCGAAGGTTAAATATTGAAACGCACTTTCCATTAAAATTCATTTTTTTATCGATGTTTATAAATGCTAATGAGATTTTAGAATAAATTCCATCGAACTTGACCCGCAACCGTAACCGCATAAATTATCAATAGAGATGTTCTAAAGAGCGATTCATGAATATTGATTGAAGATTAATTTATGGTAGCTTATGTTGATTAAGGAATTTTATTCGTACTCTCGTTCACGTTTGTAAGTTCGTAGTAATGGGTCAAACAGATCACTGTGTTATGTCTTTCCTGTAGACATACACGAGAGTTAAGGGCTATAAAGGTTAATTTTCTTATTTAACCCTTATCCACGTGAAAAGCTCCTCCTTTTATTTAGAGAACTATGATAAAATCATTACTTACATGCCCACAAGCTGTTAACTATTGCCCATAGGAGAGAAAACTAGTGTGTTCGCGCGAACAGTACATTTTTCTCTCCTGTGGGCAATAGTTAACAGCTTGTGGGCATGTAAGTAATGATTTTATCATAGTTCTTGAAATAAAAGGAGGACCTTTTCACGTGGATAAGGGTTAAATAAGAAAATTAACCTTTATAGCCCTTAACTCTTGTGTATGTCTACAGGAAAGATATAACACAGTGATCTTTTTGACCCTAATACGTGAGCATTTCTTTTATTTTTTGCCATTTTTATATATTGTGACCTTTTTTTCCACTTTTGTGTTATTTCTAGTCAGGATCGCGAGCCCTTTTCATCGTTATTAGGAGAAAAAAAGTGTCCTGAAATTTCCATACATTTTTCAAATTGCAAATGACAAATAATTTTAAAATTTTACGTTTAATACACATAAACGTTATTGTACAGCATCATTGTAAAATGATGATGAGATGTAAAGGATTCAAAACGTCCAGATGTATTATAAATTCGTTATACGCGATATAATCCGTTTCCATAGTTTTATTTCGTGTGAAACTATCACGATAACCGATGAAAATATTATGATGAATACATACTTAAATATTATCACAGAGTAATTTAAAAATAACAGATCGGACTTTTAATTAAAATAAATAATTCAATATGACCGTAAGTCCGTAAAGGGGGAGGCCTATGTTCAGCAGTGGACGTCTTATGGCTGAGATGATGATGATGATGATGATCGTAAGTCATACAATAAGAAAGAAAATTAATATAAATTTTACAACCATACCAAAAGCTTTTATTAAACTTACATAACTTACATGAATCGACGATGCTTGTATTATAAAAGAGCCTTCACAGGATACCTTTAATTAGGCACAGGAAAGCTCCTAAGTATACTCGACCTCCGATCACCGCTAACAAACATTCATTCTTATGCTGGCCATTGTTAACATGCCGTCTGTAATTGATTGCGTAGATGTTATCTCAAAACTTAGTATCTGTGTCAAGGCCACCAAACAATACATAACTATGTAGCCTCTCGTTCTACACTACTTAGTGTCAATGTTCGGAATATAAAACATGTTATGTAAGGCCGTCCGCACACCGTTATCCGATCTCCGGTGCGGAGAAGCGTGACAATGAGCGTCATATTTAGCTTTTTAATTAAAATGTACATCACTGCATTATTGTATATTTTAAAATGATGATTATCTTGAAAATATTGATATGGTTGACTTATTTTTAGCTGCTCTATATTGCATAGTTATATCAAAATTAGATTATCTTATATGCTTGCCAAATTTAATAATTTTACTGTTCAATAAAAAAACTATATATTTTGAATGTTTTATGCAAATGAACATTTCTAGAATTCTACTACTACTACAAAAGTTAAGTATACTATTATCAAAGAGAAATTATTGTAATACAAAGGTAAAGTCTAAGAAAAAAACGTGCCCCTTAGTTTGACGTGCAAAACGGATGGCACTGTAAAAGTGCGCCATATGTTTTGCGGTCACTGAATTGTCAAACGTCAACTTTTGACAGTCAGTTATCGCAAAATGTATGGAGTTGACAGCGCCATCTCGTTTACCTGTCAAATTCGAAGCACGAAATTGTCTTAACCTTTTCGACGCCGTGTCAAATACAAAAGCTGTCACTCGGACGCCACGTCACCGAAGTGTCAAAACTGAAATTGAACTTTATGCATATGCACGTAGGTCTGATGTTGCTCTGTGCTCTGTGACCAATTAATCGGTCTTTGGCGTTGAACCTGCTGTGCGGATATATCGGTCATTGGGGTCCAAATGGTTAACCCTTAAACAGGGCTGACGCATTTTTTACTTTTGATTACTGATTCGGGTAGGTAATAGCTTAAAATGAAAAGTAATTTCTTGATTTTTTTTTTATTACCCCTAATTTAAAAAAAACCCGGTGGTTTTTATATGCCCACTGCTCGTGACCAATGGTGCTACGTGGTCCTTATATGGCCACTGCCTTGTTAGCCATACAGAGTAGTTTTAAGGGCAAGTCATGTGCACATCACATTTACACTTGCGTCACAAAATTCACTAACTGCCAGCACTTTCTTGGCTCGCATGGACGTCGTGGCTCGTAAGATTGACCGTTGAATAAATATTTAATTTAAAAACCAAAGGAAAATATATTACTTTTGTACTATGAGGGTTCATTCATAGTAATGAATCTTACCCTTAAATGTCATGTAAACTCCCTGCAGGGCAGAGGCCACTTATAAACCACTCGAACGTGCCCCAGACGGGCAGAGGGTTCATACGAACCACACACTTTTAGATAGAATATTTTATCAGAAAACAATAACTAAGGTAAGTTATGACTTACTACACATACATTATCTAATAATCTACCACAAAAATACAAAACAAAATACTTACAGTACTTTTTTACGGCGTAGCGAACTTATACAGCGGGAGAAACGTACAAAAACTGCCATTTGTTGTCGATTTGAACTTGACAACTAAATTTTCAAAGAAATTTGTTTTGACACCTGTCATTTTTTTACGTTCCGATATAACCCACTTAATAGACTTTACGATAATGACATTTTGCGGTCGTTGTATTTACTCAGATCGCCAAAAAAAATCTTTTGCTATGTGGTACTTATATATACACAACCTGTTTAAGGGTTAAATTTTACGTATCTTACTCAATCAATGTATCTTTGCTATTATTATACAAAGGCAATTATTTAATTTCAGATCTTGGAGAACATCACTGAAAACATCGAAGAGATCGAGGAGGAATTCCTAGTGTTTCGGGATTTGTCCAGCCATCCAAACATTCCAGAATTCTTCGGGCTATTCTTGAAGCGTGGAGTCTGCTCTGATGATGACCAGATATGGTTCGTCATGGAGGTAAGAGAATTTTAATAAGCTGGGAAGTAACTTGTAATCAAGCATACTACGGGGCCTAGCCAAGATGACAACCGTTGATAGAAAACGCCAATCGAAACTTAAATAATGTATGGAAATAGTCACGTGACATTTTGTAACATCTGTCATCCCGATACATTTTTTCGCTTCGTTTGGAGTTTGTCAAAGTAAGAATGTCATCTTTGCTACTAGGCCCCTTAGTTTGTAATTAGCTGCGTTTCAATCAATCAATATTTTATTTGTCATAATACGGTTAACATGGGATCTTAATCTAATTAATAATAGTACATGCGTATAAATAAGAGTCCAAAATGGTCCCATTGCATGCAGTTGATGCAAAAAATAAAGTACTCCTACTTATACGTAGGTATAGGTACTTAAAGTTTACTTAATACCCCCAAGAAAATCATAGGTGAACTAAGTAGGTATACTTATTTTAAGTTTACTTAATTGACCCAGGTGATCAGAGCTGGGTGAACAGAGTCAACTACAGGCTTATTTTTTGCATAGTCTAATAAAACATGGTCTTCCATTCCCAGAGTGACACGGGGCTACGTCACAACAACATGGCCGCTATATATAGCGCTATCGCATATTATCATATAGCGCTGTCGCATGATGACGTAAGCCCGTGTCAGTTAGGTGACCTAGAAAAGACGGGAATGGAGTACCAGGCGGAGTATATTATTATACCATGATTTTTTGTAATATAAGTATTTACTTATATATATTATTGTTCTATTATTTTGAGGAATACGTTTCTTACTTTTACCTATAGTGCTTATTACACTTAACTATATTTATTTTTTATTACATTTCTATTTCAGCTCTGTACCGGAGGTTCAGTGACAGA
Source organism: Cydia splendana (assembly GCF_910591565.1). Classification (NCBI taxonomy): domain Eukaryota; kingdom Metazoa; phylum Arthropoda; class Insecta; order Lepidoptera; family Tortricidae; genus Cydia; species Cydia splendana. The sequence continues at coordinate 14,461,171 of NC_085963.1, read as the reverse complement.
TCTATGCGCTGGTATCCGCGATCACGGGAATAATCTCACAGAGCCGCAGCTGGCCTACGTCCTGCGGGGGACAGTCCGCGCTCTCACCCACCTCCACGCTCACCGCTGCATGCACCGGGACGTCAAGGGCCATAATATTCTACTCACTGAGAACGGCGAAGTGAAACTCGTCGATTTTGGAGTTTCCTCACATTTAGCTGCGACTGCTGCTCGGAGAAATACTTCAGTAGGCACACCTTATTGGATGGCCCCAGAGGTAAAATCATACATTGCCAACATCTTAAAGTACTTCTTAACACAAAAAACGGACAATTTAATAAACATGCGAGGTCTACCGTCTAATCGAGAACTATTGAAATCGCCCAAAAATATGGTACCATATCAGTATCATATTTAGTACGTAGTACCTATAAGTAAAACGAATTCTTATTGTTACCTTTTCTATTAAATACTTATGTTATGATGTCTTTGGCGTAATAATCATCATGGTGTTTTGGTCTTGTATATTTCTGTAAGAAGGCTTTTAACTTAAGTTGTGTATCATCTTCTAGGTTATAGCATGTGAACAGCAGTTGGATCAGTCATACGATTGCAGATGCGACGTTTGGTCAGTCGGCATTACCGCTATCGAACTAGCCGAGGGCGAACCTCCCTTATCCGGACTTCATCCAATGAGGGCATTGTTCCAAATACCACGGAATCCGCCTCCTACGTTAGCGCATCCTGAGCTATTCTCATCACAATTAGCAGATTTCATTGCCGAGTGTTTGGTCAAAGATATGAACCAAAGACCATTCGCGAGGGAACTTCTAGAGCATCCTCTGTTATTAGCTGTCAGTAGTTTTGAAGAAAAGGTTAGTAAACCATAATATAAATGAGACTTCAGTATCAGAAAAGGTTACGTTATGTAGAACTATATATTACTGTATTTTGCAGATTCGCAAAGAACTTCAAGCAGAAATAAAACGCCAACGAGCTGAAGGCCGAAGCTGTCGAGCCCCCGATGTAACGACAAAAAGGGGAAAACTAAAGTCACATAGAAAAGCACGTCCAGAAAAAATGTATACTGATGATCTAGCAACATTAGAAGTACTGACAGAAGATGCCATTGTAGAGCAACTACAGAAAAGATATAACCAAAATCAAATATATACTTACATTGGAGATATACTTGTGGCGGTCAATCCTTTCACTGACATAGGTATTTACACTACCAAGGTAATTGAAAATTTACGTTATGTATCTTAAGTGCATATATTGTGAATTACAACAATAGGTCAACCACTTAACCGTGACCTTTAAGCAGATTGTTTCAAGTGTATTATTTATATATTTATACCAATAGAATAATTTGCAATATTTAGTCGAAATATATGCACCTATATTGTTTAATAAAAGACTCTGTCATACAGTACATTAAAATTCGCCTTTTGACCGCCCCACAACGAACCTAATACGTACATAAAATAAACTAGCTTTACTTGATAAAACATTTTCAAATATTGCTGAGCGTTCCAAGGTTAATATTTATCGGAGATTTTAATCGTCTCTGCATTTTTAGAGTCAGCAAATTTACCAAGGCCGTTGCCGTTCGGACAATCCTCCCCACATTTACGCTGTAGCAGATGCTGCACACCAAGCTCTCATGCACCAAAAACAGCACCAAGCTATAGTTATATCTGGGGAGAGTGGCGCCGGTAAGACTGAGTCGGCCAACCTCTTGTTGAAACAGCTGGTCTTTCTCTCGAAGGTACGTTAACTGTGAGCTTCACCGCAAACTGGTTAAAATGAATACTGAGGTTCGAAATAATCGAAATTTGGTTATCTGCCTCTCTATGGCTTTTGCATATTCAAGCGATAGAGAGGCAGATAATCTTATCTTATATATAAGATAAGATAAGAGGCAGATAAAGAAATTTCCTTTTTCGCGGTAATTAAGGCCTCTGATATTTGGATGCTGTTAAGCATTAGGTATGCCTCAACCCACGTTCATTTTGCATAAACCGAAAAAAAATATGCTTTTAGTTGACACCTTTGACACATTTTTGCTAAACAGCATTCATTTGTCTTCGAGTTTGACAAATGTCTTCTATTGTTTTACTAGTATTGTAAGTACAGTCGACAAAAGATCTACGAAAAACGGACTGGTTCATAATGATGTTTTTTTACCTCCTAGGTAGCGTAAGACACTTACCAGTATCGATATCGATGTACCTATATGCAAGTACCTACCTAAATCTAATATGCATAACATAACGTAGTTGAAACCAATACCTACTTTTCTTATTATTCCAGACACAAACTGGCAACGTAGAAGATAAAATCCTACAAGTAAACCCTATCATGGAGGCGTTTGGAAACGCTCGAACAGGCATTAACGCCAATAGCTCGCGGTTCGGCAAATATTTGGATTTGTCTCTCATGAGAGTGGGGAGGATATCTGGGGCACGGATTTCTGTTTATCTTTTAGAACAATCGAGGGTTGTTCACCAAGCGTTGTGAGTGCCACTATTTATCCTTATTGCTTATTGATTACATCTGTGTGTATGTAGTTTAGTGTGTTGATTAATTTCCTCAATAGGGATAATTTACTAAGACAACATTATTTGCAGAGGCGAAAGCAATTTTCACGTATTTTACTATCTATATGATGGTTTGGAAAGTGAAGGGCGTTGGAGGAAATTCTACCTTGATGAACAACTCAAATCTAGGCATCGATACCTACAACCACTTTCTATTGCCCATCGTGAACATAATGTTCACCGTTGGCGGCAATTAAATCAAGCGTTTAAGGTAAGGAACAAAACACAATTATGTATACTCTGTATCTTTTTAGGTAAAAGTAAACAAGCAATTTGTACATTTTCGGGTAGTTAAAACATTTATTGATTAACCAACCAAATACAAAACCACCTGGATCTGTCACTGAAAGACCTGACTTTAACCTACATTATTTGATCATGTAATGTTTTCATCTTCGATTTTGATTACTCTTTTTTAAATACCTAAAGATACAGAGGTACCGTCCACAAATTACTCTATGAGTAATTACTCGCTCAATAGAAACATCTGTAGCAATGAAAAATAACTATTTTCGTTTCAGGTGGTCGGATTTCAAGAGGAGGAGGTACAAATAATTTACAAAATGCTATCAGCAATATTACATCTCGGCGATATAGAATTTGGGGAGACCGCGGGGGAAGATAACACTGATAACAAAGCTACGATAATCGACACGGCACCTTTACATAGAGGTAAGGTTACGTATCAAGGATTAGCATCGCTAAAAAAATTTTGCCTGTACAAACGGTATAATTTGTTTCGTGTTTTGTTGTCTCGGAAATACGCATATTATCTTCGTAATATTTCTTTGGTCCTAAAGTACTTAGGTATAAGTAGTGGCTTGGTACTATAACTCCATTTACTAGGGCTAGTTTTACGTGGTATGTAGCATTATAACTAAAAATGCCATGATATACATTAATAAACATGAATGCTTGTGAAATAGGTAAACATATACCTACCAATACAAGAACGTATAGTTATACTCTTATTAAAATTTCATTCCAGCATCGTGCCTATTAGGCGTAGAGACAGGAGACCTGCGCGAGTGCTTGACTAGCAGCAGTGTGGTTGCTCGAGGGGAGACCATAGCGCGATACTGCTCGCCCACCGAAGCGGCCGTGGCTCGGGACGCCACCGCCCGAGGCCTGTATGCGCGTGCCTTCGACAGAATAGTCGAGAGGATCAACGCATTGCTGTGTCAAAATAGACCGTATGGGTATTTACACTTTTCTACTAACTGCTCACAATCCTACTAACGTACCTACAACCCACCCTTCCAGCCATGCCACAGACAATTGCTGTGCCTATTAGAATTTGCACTGCCACGGTTCCAAAAGTGACAGGCCAATTCGAACTTACACTGACATCAGAATGATGTCTAAAATGATGTCATTTAATAGGTATCGTGCGTCTCGCTCTTGCCAATACATGCGACTGACAAGTAAGAGCGAAATAAATGACATCATTTAGGTATCATACTGACGCCAGTGTATGTTCGAATTGGCCTGTAAGTGTTCTGTAAGCTACAGTTGTTTTTACTACTAGGTAATTGATCGACCCGACTCAAACAAATAAGTAGAATGTCTGTGAACCTATTTTCAGCCCTAAACTTGTGAGTTTGATTAAACTTTTATAATTCTGTACAATAATTATGTTTCAGCATTGAACAACTATCTATTGGAATATTAGATATCTTCGGATTTGAAAACTTCAATAGAAATTCGTTTGAACAACTATGCATCAACATTGCAAACGAACAAATACAGTACTATTTCAATCAACATATATTTACCTGGGAACAGCAAGAGTATATGGCAGAGGGCGTCCCCGTCGATCTTGTGGAGTTCTCCGACAACAGGCCCGTCTTAGACATGTTGTTGTCAAGACCTATGGGTCTGTTAGCTCTGCTTGATGAAGAAAGCCGTTTCCCAAGGTCTACTGATAGAAGCCTGATTGGTAATCACCTTTTTTCTTGATCAGTACTTTACAAATATATTATTTTTATAAGCCTATACGGTGTCCCAGTGCTGGGCAAAGGACTCCCCCTTCGATTTCCATTCGTCTCGGTTTTGAGCAATCTCTAGCCAGTGACCAGGCGGCCTAGTCAAGGTGACAATCGCTTGCGCTTCGCTATCGAATCGCTTTGTGTCTCTCTATCACTCTTCCATATTAGTGTGACAATGACAGTTGCGTTTCGATCGCTACGGAGCGTTAGCGATTGGCATGTTGTCTACGGGGCCAGACCATTGAGATATGCGTCCAGCCGGCCTAGCCAAGGTTACAATCACTATCGCTTCGACAACGAAACGCTTTATGTCTCTCTATCACTTTTCCACATTAGTGCGACAGTGACAGTTGCATTTCGATCGCTACGGAGCGTAAGCGATTGGCACGTTGGCTACGCGGCCAGGTTGTCCCGCCATCTCCGTTTGTGCCTACTGGTACAGTCATTATATCCATTATATCCGGGCAAGTGCGAGTCGGACTCGCGCACGAAGGGTTCCGTACCATAATGCAAAAAAAAAACAAAAATAAAGCAAAAAAAAACGGCCACCCATCCAAATACTGACCACTCCCGACGTTGCTTAACTTTGGTCAAAAATCACGTTTGTTGTATGGGAGCCCCATTTAAATCTTTATTTTATTCTGTTTTTAGTATTTGTTGTTATAGCGGCAACAGAAATACATCATCTGTGAAAATTTCAACTGTCTAGCTATCACAGTTCGTGAGATACAGCCTGGTGACAGACGGACGGACGGACGGACGGACAGCGAAGTCTTAGTAATAGGGTCCCGTTTTACCCTTTGGGTACGGAACCCTAAAAACCGACCCTACCCGTGAATAATTAGTTCTTGGATTTTTTTTTCGTAGGTCCCTCGGGGGGGTCACTGGGAGTGTAAATTCAAAAAGTAGACTGAATCAGGCTCCTGCGTATATTCGAAAAATGTTTTTTTTTCAAAAAACGGTTTTTCTTGAATAACTCGGCCATTTTTGATGTTACAGTAAAACCGTGAGGACAAAAATTGTAGGAAATTTGATTCTCTACAAGTTAGTCCAGTCATTATATCCATAAAACCGACCCTATCCGTGAATAATCAGTTCTTGGATTTTTTTTTCGTAGGTCCCTCGGGGGGGTCACTGGGAGTGTAAATTCATAAAGTAGACTGAATCAGGCTCCTGTGTATATTCAAAACGGTTTTTCTTGAATAACTCGGCCATTTTTGATTTTACAGTAAAACCGTGAGGACAAAAATTGTAGGAAATTTGATTCTAAAATTTGGTTTTACTGTAAAATCAACAATGGCCGAGTTATTTAAGAAAAACCGTTTAAAAAAAAAAACATTTTTCGAATATACGCAGGAGCCTGATTCAGTCTACTACTTTTTTAATTTACACTCCCAGTGACCCCCCCCCCCCCCCCCCCGAGGGACCTACGAAAAAAAAATACAAGAACTAATTATTCACGGGTCAAAATCTATAATGACTGAAGCCTAGAATCTTGGGGCTAATAACCTTATTAAGCCCCTAAAAAAAAGCTTATTTAGCTCTTTAGCCCCCGACCGGCTGGCCGGGCATAATAAGGTTATTAGCCCCAAGAGTCTAGGATCTTAAATAGAACTAGGCTCGGGGGCTAAAGAGCCAACAGGAGTGGTCATTCCTCCATACAAACGTAGTCCTCGTTTTCCTCCGTGGTTTTTGAAGCTAGAGCAATGATTTTTTCAACACAGATTAATATTGTCAATATCTGTGTCGGACCGTTTTGCTTTTTTTGATATTTTTGTTTTTTAAGGCGCTAGAGCCCTTCAAAAACGGCCAAAATGGCCTAATAGACTATGCCGCAATGAGAGGCGTGGTATTCAAAACTGATATCAATTAGCCAAAAAAGCAAAACGGTCCGACACAGATAATTTCATAATCATTTAGATTTCCAAATTTGGTTACGATTGGTTAAGTTTTGGGGGAGGAAAAAGAGGACTACGAAACCTCGATTTTTGTCATTTTTACGCAGGATTTTTCGCCTCAGCTGCAGTTGTCCCTATCGCACTAATTTTAGGGGCGGAGTCAAGTTTCTAAATACGTACACAGCCAGAAAAGTGATGGGCAATAGTCGACATTTAATGTCGATAATCTAGTGATGTAAGAAGTTATCGATAAACCGTCTTGTGTGAAAATATCTAGATCCTAAGATACAAGGGGTTTTGGGTTGAGAGTAGGGAACACATTTTTGTAGTTATGATATACAATCTATTATGAACTTTTTGATTCTAATATTTCAAATTAGAAATCAAAATCAAAAATATTTTATTGCATGGTTAAAATGGGTTAACAAAATTTTTAGGTACCTACAGGCACGCTTCGTAATTGTCGAGCAATTTAGGGTCCTAGCTGAATTGGTTGTTCCATACTTACTCGTGCTCTATGGAATGTCCAATTTAGCTAGAACCCTAAATGGCTCAACAATCACGGAGCGTGACAGTACTAATGATTCATGTTCTGTATATCCTGCCCTACAATGGCGTTAATATTTGGTTGTCATGTCTATACTTCGTTTTTAAGCATTATTGAAAAAAAAAAATAGTAAATACTAATATTAACCACTAAGTACATAACTATTACAAAAAAAGCTAAATAATTATACGATTGCATGCTTAAAAAAGACACGTCACCTTCACTCTAATGCTAAACAAACGAAGAATAAGAACTAACAGCGATAAGACCGCCTGTTGCTACCTTTATCTACATTGTAAATCGGTTTTAGGGTTCCGTACCCAAAGGGTAAAACACGGGACCCTATTACTAAGATTCCGCTGTCCGTCCGTCCGTCTGTCACCAGGCTGTATCTCACGAACCGTGATAGCTAGACAGTTGAAATTTTCACAGATGATTTATTTCTGTTGCCGCTATAACAACAAATACTAAAAACAGGATAAAATAAAAATTTTAGTGGGGCCTTCCATACAACAAACGTGATTTTTGACCGAAGTTAAGCAACGTCGGGCGGGGTCAGTACTTGGATGGGTGACCGTTTTTATAAATAATGGTACGGAACCCTTCGTGTACGAGTCCGACTTGCACTTCGCCGGTTTTTTTTTAATTTGTTTTTATGTTTGTGGTGTAATAAAGAATATTTTAGAGTCAGACCAAGAAAAGTCTACAGCAATTTTGATAGCACACGCAGTGCAAGTGTTATTTATATGTCATAATTTCATAGAAGCGACGTTTGAAATAATACTTGCACTGCGTGTTCTATCAAAATCGCTATAGATTTTTCTTGGCCTAACTCTACTTTAAATTACAAAGTAAGGCCTAAATTATAAAATAAGGCCCATCAATGTTTTTTTTTTGTGTTTATTAAACTTGATATTTTGTCTATAGTATTAGCGGACATGGCCTCAAAATTTAAACCCGCTTAAGAATCGGGCCTTATTTCGTGCATTATATACAATACTACCCATTTTTGTGTAGTCATTATTTATACTATACATAGAAGCATTGTTTGAGTAGCCAATTATTTAAACAGTATTTTTTGAATGAATTTCTTACGCCCAAAAACAATACTTTTTTGGTACGGAGACCAACAATACAACCGGCACCGGATGCAGAACTATATCCACTTTTATACGAACGTTTTGCCCAGGAACCATCGGCAACTACTGTTATTAAAGGCCATCCATGCTCATCAACATCGCCATTCAAGATAGCTAGCCTTTTTCTTCTTGGCCTGCTGCAATCATTTCTTCACATGCGCATTCTTCGATGGTTGGCGCCAAGAGTTGCTCTATTTTAATGTATGTTTTATTATCCATGTTTGGCATATTTAACGAAGCACAAATTTCGTTAAGCTGAGCATATCCGTTCCCTGTGCACATAACTCCTTCTACGGCAGCAGTATTTACTGACATTTTCTTTTTTGGGTCTTCAGAGTATATCGTTTCCTTTTTGTTGCACATGTTACACTTAAATATATATTCACTGTGTAAACCCTTACGTCTTTCATTAACAAAGGCAAGATCAGCAAATGTACAATTTGTATGATCGTGCCTGATATTTGAGATCGCAGAAAATAAATATTTTATGTCCACTATTCTGCGACCTTCCAAAATTTTGTTTTCTTTGTTATCATGATCAAAAAGCTCGGGTTCAATGGTCATATCAAACGGCGATGATGCAGTTGATGATGAGCTTGCATTTTCTTCCATTGTTGCTGCAAATGCATCAATCGGCGGCGATAATGACGCATGGCGATGCAATTCTGAGTGGATATTTCTTTTGACGCAAACATTAGATTTTTTTCGTGTAACACTCATATACAGTCTCTTTTTTGGTCCACTCCTCCTCCCCATGGTTACTTGGTTCCTTATTCAACCTACCTGAAATTAAACGAGTAGGTTAGTAAATTATATCATTTTACATTATAAAGTTAAATGTTTAGGTATCTCAATCACTTACTCACTGGTGGACATGGACGCAAAATTTTTGCCCATCTACTTATACTATCTTATAAAAGTTGAAATTTTGAAAGTTAGCACGCTTAAAGTTCGTTTTTTTGCATTAAGGTAACAGATTTTGACATGTCTTATTAATAATTACCATTGAAAAATAAGTCATAGCAAATATGTTAGAATTATAAATCATATTAATGAGCAAGAGCACCCTAAACCGGCGAGCGTGTATGAGGAATGTTATGAATGTGAAGGAAGCGAAAGTGGTATGTCAGGATCGTAGCAAGTGGAAATCCGTGGTCTCTGCCTACCCCTCCGGGAAATAGGCGTGATTGTATGTATGTATGTATGTATGTATTAATCATATACTTTTTTATATTCTTTTGCTTTCATAAGTAATATAAACTAAAAAATGGTGACATGTGGTTAGAGCTGATACTGTTAAACTAGTGGTTCTGTGCGCTAAGTATAAAAAATAAGCTTCAGCGAACTCATTAAGCCTAGAAAAAACCCTACACCCTACTGCCACTTATGTCAGTCTTGAGTCTTTGAATCAATTTCCGTAGTAGTACTACTACTACTAAGGTACTAGGAGGTAATAAGGCCTATAGTAGGTATAATAAGGCCTACTTGAAAAATAATGTTCTTACAACAGTGTAACCGTGTTAGTTATTTGAGTAACATATATGTAAAGTGATACAATTAAAAGCTAACAGCAAACCAGTACATAAATTATATCTTATGTACTTCTTATGAATTACACTCTTATAAAGGTTTCGGCTAATTACGCATATGTGCATCACGCAATAAAATCTATAAGTAGGTACCTTCTAAAGTAATGAATACTCGTATTCTTAAAATAATGTTTCGTATAATAATAATACCCTCAGGTACCTTTATAGTATAATACTTAGAGGTTAAGTTCGTTGAAATTTAGATACTTAAATAAATTACTTTCAATCGGAATAGAGATGTTTTAGTGCCTTAAATTTTCAAATAAAATAAAACTAATATGATAATGGCAAATATTGGTCATATTTCTTGAGTACCTGGGCCTTATGAGAATACAGTAGGTATATGGTGCTTATAAGAATTATGTGCTTCATAAATCGAAGTAGGTTTATATAAACGTACATAGGCATTTTACATTAAATTTTTTTTAAATCAAATCTGTTTTTAATTCACAAAAAATAATACTATTACACGTTCTTAACCTAGTTATAATCTTTAATATTTAAGATTTTAGTAACTAGGATGAGGGGGACATATTAAATTTATTCCCTAATCTTAAGTTCTAATATATTTATTACTTATCATTATAAATACATAATGTATATTTATGTGTAGGTATATGTATTATATTTATGTGCTTACTTAACTAATAATTATTCTTGTACTATGGTATTCAGTTCTTTTTTTATTATATACTTAATCTTATTAGGCTTATTACTTATTTCTAGTAAAACTCTATTAGGAAAGTTGTTTAGAATAGTAGGTAAGTATGAATTCCAAACTCTATTGCCATATTCATTAAATATTATGTGTGTAACTAATAAACACGATTTACCTATATGTATGTAGGTACCTACCTATACTTCGGCAAGTCATCTTTGACATTAGAAAAATGCAGCAAACTTAAAAAAAATGTAATCGACAATGATCGACCTCCCATAATAAATTAAATTTAGTGCCTTTTTCTAATGTTAAAGTTGGCTGTTGAGTGTAAGAGTATATATAAGTAAGTACACGATTTATTTTCCCTACCCTTTTGACTCATTATTTGACGTTATCATGAATTTTTTATAAGTAAGTATCATAAGTAGGTACCCTACGTACAACACAAATGTCATAATTATTGTAATATTATAACCAGAAGTTTTGTAAACAACACGTAGGTATAACAAAAGGTATAGGTACTTTACTTGAATAAAGGTAGATGAATTGCGTGCGGTCCAATAGGTAACCACAACTCACAATAAGCTGATCAGCAAAGTCAAGTAAACAAAGCCAAGTCACAGTAGTAAAAAGATTATCGAGTTCCGTAAACGTAAGCCGGGTCAAAAAATTCAATCGCAACACAGTAAGTAATAAGTGAACGCCTCGTGGCAGTAACGCACGAAAAATGACATTGCAAATTGTCGGCAATGAGGCACGCGCGGGTGCAAGCGTACGCATCTGTGTGCGTGCATTACACACACAAATACAGTCTCTCACGCCCCGTCAGAGCGACGGGTATATTCAGCTTGAAATCTCAAAATTGACTTTTAGCTCAGCTCCCGTTTCGTCTAAAGAGCTAAATAGGCTTTTAGCCTTTTAGGCGTCAAGAAATGAGGCGAGCCCTAAAAAAAGAGCTAAAAGGCTCGAGTCCTTTGGATCACTAATAGAAAGTATGTTTACCTTACCTAATTTTTTTTTCTTACAGAAAAATTCCATAATAATCTAAAGAGCAAATACTATGTCCGACCAAAATCAGATGCTATATGTTTTGCCATTCACCACTTCGCCGGTCGCGTGGTTTATCAAGCCGATGGGTTTCTGGAGAAAAACCGCAATTTCCTGCCTCCGGAAGTGGTTCAATTGATGCGACAAAGCCAATACGATATAATTAGGTTCCTTTTCCAGTGTCCGATTACAAAGACTGGCAATTTATATTCCCCTCTGCAAGGAGATATGGACACTAATAGAAGTTTAGACAGTTCATGTGATACTCGGGTAAGTTATACTAACGTTTTTTTTACTGTCACAAAAAAAACGTTTACTATATGCTACATAACAACATTACATTAGATTAAATTTAGGATTTCCTTTTACTTTACTTATCTGTACAAAACCGTGGGTAGTTGTTGATTAAACTTCCTTGTTCTAATCACTCATATTTTCAGCAGGACCGCTTCAATAGCCGTGGGCTTGCTTCACAATCTCGCGCTCAGCAAACAGTGTCCACATATTTCCGATATTCTCTAATGGAACTGCTCCAGAAAATGGTCAGTGGCTCACCCCAGTTCGTGAGGTGCCTGAAACCAAACGATTCGCGGTCACCGAAACATTTTGATTCTACGAAAATTTTAAAGCAGCTTAGGTATACGGGCGTTCTAGAAACTATTAGGATAAGACAAAATGGGTTCTCCCACCGATTAACGTTTGAAGAATTTTTGAAGAGGTAAGACAATTACGTATAATATAACAATTAATTAATTACAACTCCACAATCACTTCCATAATTAAAATATTTAGACCACAGATAAATCCAACATGGATCCAACAGAAATTCGTGTCTTTAGTGTTAATGTGTCATACAGTAAGGTTTGAAACCTGTCGAGCCACCTCACCTACCCTGAACCTGTCGAGTGATCTACGTCATTTATGACAGTTAAAGTTAATTGATACGTTAGTTATACTTATGCCTGTGTCTGGTGGACTCCGTGAAAATAATCTGTGTAGATATATATGTAGGCGGTTCTCCGCCTTTATTAGCATCGCCCATAGTGGTTAATGTAAGTGCACGATTAGGTAGTAGTCAATAATGAACACACTTCACAATCAAAAGTTATTTAATATCTAATCAAAAGCATAATCACAAAATAAATGTACTAGTAATTAGGAAATCACTTGTTTTATCGATTTTACACACTTTCAATTATAAATTACGCAAGATTACGCGGAACAAAAGCGATTCGTCGGTTCCGTGGTGCGCTCGTTGAAGTTCAAATCATTCTGACATTCAACATGGTGGCGCTAACCATCGACCCAACGCTCCGCCAGACTGACAGGTTGACAGCTGTCAATCTAGTTCCATCGTAACTTAAAAGATGGTGCTAGCGAAGCGCCGTCACGGCCGGACTGACATGCGACCGTCCTCGGGCGCTTTGTGTTGCAGTTCTGTAACAATCACAAAATCAATCGAGCAAGTATCAGTAACTTAGCTTAACCGCTCGTCCAACCTGACCAGCAGTTAATTATAATTTCACCGATGTTCTTATCAGAATAGTAGAGAAAACGTACATCCTTTCGACCACGCATGGACCGGATGGTACCTCTCTGTCAATATCCAAACAAGAATATTCTCAGTCGCAACTAGTATGTCCCATCAACCAACCCTAACATGAGGGTCTGGCCCGGACGATACAGTTGGATCAACCTCACAATGCTGCATTAATCTGGACCGGACGGGTGTGTCCTTTCGACCAGCCCTATGTGCATGGCCCGGACGGCACTGTCCCTTCGACCAGTTATCATTTATGATTTGACCTGACAAATGTGTCCTTACGACCAGCCGCTTGCAGCTGCATGGCCCGGACGACATTGTCCCTTCACCACAATTAACATAAACACAGCGTTAGACATACCTACTAGCTAAAGACTGTCTTGCTCTGCGTGAATTTCGACTTCAAGCTCGATGACTTCATGATCAGAGTGATTACTTAACGTATCTGACCCTGCTGTAAGTGTGTCTGATTCTGCGGTATTGGTATCTGAGCTTGCAGTTAATGTATCACAACTACTTAATCTGTCGAGGCTGTCATTATTAAGTTCTACGTTTTCCGGCGCCGTCGTGGCCTCGTCCTGACTCATTAAACTAGTAGATATTTCAACTAATCCTTCATGCCCTTTAGGTACTAAACGCAAGTTCTCGTGTGAGTATTTAAAGGTATGGTTGGAACCACTCAAACTTTTTAATTCGTATCGGTCATTATCTAACACGGCAGTTATAACAAACGGACCCTTAAACTTTCTATTTAGTTTAGTCTGGTTGCGTTCGCTACTTTTGATAAACACGAAATCTCCTGTTGCGAATGGTTTAATAGTCGCGCGACCTTGGTTAAACCTTTGAGCATCTGATGCGGCTGCTTTCTGTATGTTATTAGATGCATCCTGTCTAGCAGACTCTAAATCGATTCGCTGTTCGCTTTCTGAAGCAGAAGTCCTAATCTGTGATATACCCAAAGACTGTGAACGAATACCGAACATAAGTTCAGTTGGCGTAAATTTGGTGACTGTGGAAATGGTACTATTTAACGCTAACTGAACATTTCCTAACTCGTCACGCCATCTTTTGTTGGCGTCGTTTTCGACAATTGTTAACAGGCTTTTCAGGGTGCGCATGACTCGCTCTACCTGTCCGTTCGCCCTACTAGAGCCCGTAGCTATAAAATGAAGCTCAATATTATGATCAGAGCAAAAGTTCTTAAATTCTTGGCTAGCGTAACATCTGCCTTGGTCAGCAATTATACGTTTCGGAGCTCCGAAAAGACATACGGCGTTTTTGAGGGCTCGAACTGCACTAGCTGAATCAATCGAAAAAGTATGTTCCAACAACACGTACTTAGTGAATGCATCGATAATTACGGAACAATATTCTTTGCGGTCGCTCTTTCCACTTAACTTCCCGGTAAAATCTATATGAATTGTGTGCCACGGTACAGAAATCTTTGGAATGGGGTGTAATTGTACGGGTTGAGCACCTGAGGGGCCTTTCGATGCTTTGCAAACAATGCAAGAGTCAATGAACTTTCTAACGGACTTGGACATCTGCGGGAACCAGTACTGTTCGTACAATTTGTCCAACGTTTTGTCACTACCCAGATGTTGCAATTCACTATGAACGTGGTTGATCAAAGTCCATGTCAAGGAACGAGGCACTACTGGCAACCATGAAATGATCTTGTTTCTTACTACCTTCCTGTAAAGAATACCGTCCCTAACATCATATGTTTGACCGACTGTGTCAGGAAAATCGTTGTTATTGTGCTTGTTGATTAGGTCTTGGATCTCTGCATCGCGCTTCTGTTCTACGGAAAGCCAGCCTTGATGCAATTCTACAAAAAGTATCTTCTTGTTTGGGGTCACAGATGTAGGTGAGGAAGAGTCTGGTAAGGGATTTCTGGACAAAAAGTCCGCATGCTCCATACCACGACCTTCGCGATATATGATGTCAAAATCATAGGCCTGTAAAAATGCCCACCAGCGATGAACACGTGGGGTCAGATCAGATTTTGATTTCGACGCTTTCAACGAGTTACAGTCCGTAAACACACTGAAACGTCGGCCGTATAAATAATGCCTGAAATGTTCTACAGCTCGTACGACTGCCAGCGTTTCCAGTTCGTACGAGTGGTAGCGGGATTCGACTTCAGATGTACGTCGGCTGAAATATTCGACCACATGCGGAAAATCGTTTTTCTTTTGAATAAGTATAGCCCCATAGCCTTCAGAGCTAGCGTCACAATGCAGCTCAACTGGTAAGGCTGGGTCAAAAATGGTCAGAACTGGTTCAGAAGTTAGAATCTCTATTATAGTAGTGCGGATTTTCTCGTGTTTTTCCTCCCATTTTACAGGACCCTTCAGTTTTGTTAGAGGATACAGTGGACCAACAATTTTTGTGAATGCGGGAATGAATTTCCGGAAATAGGAGACAAGGCCTAGAAACTGACGAACTTGCGTGGCTGTTTTAGGCGGACGGGAATCTATAAGAGCCTGTATCTTGCGTGGGTTTGGTCTAACTTCACCACACTGAAGTGAATACCCCAAAAAGTCGATTTGTTTCTTCATGAATTTACATTTCTTTAAGTTGAAAGAGAATCCAGCCGTAGAAAGAGCATCTAAGACTGCTTCAAGTCGTTTAAGACCATCGGATATATCCTTGGAGTAACATAAAACGTCATCCATATAAATTAAGGGCTTATCCTCGAGCTGACGCACAGCCTTCGTGATACAACGTTGATAGACTGAAGGAGCATTGCGCAACCCGAAGGGCATTGCGAGGTATTCGTATTGCCCTTCGGGTGTCACAAATGCCGTCTTTTCTACCGAGGCCGGGTGGATGGGGATTTGGTGAAACCCTGATGCCATATCCAGTGATGTAAAATAATGTGCACCACTAAGCTGGTCAATTTGTTCCTCAATACGAGGTAGAGGGTAGTGCTCAGGTTGCGTATTGGAGTTTAGCTCGCGATAATCGACACACATTCTATCGGAATCATCTTTTTTCTTTACGAGAAGAATAGGGCTCGCGAATGGTGATGAGCTTTCTCTAATGACACTGGCATCTAGAAGTTCCTGAACCTTACCTCTAACGATTTGCTTTTCTACCGGTGCTAACCTGTAAGGGCGCCTCTGTACAATTTTATGTGGATCTACTAAATCGATTTCTAATTCCCCTGTATTTACGCGCCTATTAGAGACACCCTCTATGAAACAGTCAGCATAGCGATTCAATAGTTTAATTAGAGTCGCTCGATCATTGCCTGTCAAATCTGTATCTACTTGTGAAAAATCTGGCTTAGTAGCGTGAGAATCACAAACATTAGTTTGTTCTTCAGAATAAAAGACCACTTCGTTTTTACTAATTTTAGCACTCCACCCCTTTTTAATCATATCCCTTCCTATTAAGACAGGTTCTACAAGGTGTACGTCATCATCAGGTACTACATGAAATTTCAAGGTTTCTGAAATTTCTCCAATATCTACCTTACTCAAAATTTGAGACGTACACTCTATATCACCGCCGAGACCCGTAAGATAAACGAGATCGTTGCGCACAGTACCTGGGATTTTACTAAAAATGCTTTCTTTCACTAAAGAGCAAGACGATCCACTATCAAATAAAAAAGTGACTGGCTCACCGGATGACGTCCTCAATACACCCCTCGACAGTCGTTCTTCACAAACATTGACCTCTTTTTTCTCAGCAACTTTACTACCACTCTTCTTTTCTTGACAATTCGTAGCTAGGTGTCCAGGCTTGCCGCAACTGTAGCAGGTTACAGTTGAAGTCTTCTCCGAGGTACGCGCAGGAGCTGAGGCATCTCGCTGGTTAGGAGTCGCAGAAGAATCTTCTCGTCGCTTTCTACACTCAGATTGTCTATGTCCAGGGATTCCACACCAATGACATTTGCCCGGGAATCTAGCATCTGCTGTTCGTGATCGCTTCGGTTCGGGTTCTTGAGTGTCAGTGACATCCAATCGTCGCTTTATTGAAATGCCGCCTAGGATTCTGAACAACTGAGCTTTAGTAGTAATAGCATGTGCGTTTAATTCGCGGCGAATAAGACTATCCTTTTGGCACAACACCGATATAACAAAACCAGTTATGACAACTTCCTCCATTTGAGCCTTAGGAATTCGTTCGATCATATTCCACAAACGTAACCCAGCTTCTGGTGCCGTCTCCTTGGTTCCGATTTGGAAACGTAAAACTTCATCAAAGTAATCTTGTAATAACTTGGGTCGACAAAACTGGGCCATCAAACTTTGCTTTACTGACTCCCACGTCAATGCGTTCAAATCTAGTTTAGTCAGGCAGGTAGCTGCACGTCCTTTTAAAGCACTCGTGAGCGCTACAAGCAAATCTACTCCTTCTAGGCACTTAGTCTTGACTATAAGTTCAGTGACCTTGCACCAACCTTCTATATCCGCGTCGGCATCTTCAGGGTTAAACTGTATTAATTTCACTACACCGGTCTGAGAGCTAGTACCAGCTACCGAAGCATGTGACGATGCTAACATACGGGTAAATACCGCTTCCATGTTATTAAAAAAATTTAAGGCGCTATTTTCATCTGGCGGCCGTTTCTCGGATTGCGGTTCGGGCGGGATTTCTCGCACTTCTGATGTAGGCGGTTCTCCGCCTTTATTAGCATCGCCCATAGTGGTTAATGTAAGTGCACGATTAGGTAGTAGTCAATAATGAACACACTTCACAATCAAAAGTTATTTAATATCTAATCAAAAGCATAATCACAAAATAAATGTACTAGTAATTAGGAAATCACTTGTTTTATCGATTTTACACACTTTCAATTATAAATTACGCAAGATTACGCGGAACAAAAGCGATTCGTCGGTTCCGTG
Organism: Cydia splendana; assembly: GCF_910591565.1. Classification (NCBI taxonomy): domain Eukaryota; kingdom Metazoa; phylum Arthropoda; class Insecta; order Lepidoptera; family Tortricidae; genus Cydia; species Cydia splendana. The sequence continues at coordinate 14,443,312 of NC_085963.1, read as the reverse complement.
GTGCGCTCGTTGAAGTTCAAATCATTCTGACATTCAACATGGTGGCGCTAACCATCGACCCAACGCTCCGCCAGACTGACAGGTTGACAGCTGTCAATCTAGTTCCATCGTAACTTAAAAGATGGTGCTAGCGAAGCGCCGTCATATATATTTTTTAATTTAATATTCAAGTCTTAAATAATGTTTGCAGGTACAGTTTCTTAGCATTCAACTATAATGAAGAAGTAAAACCGAACCGAGACACGTGCCGCCTTTTGCTTTTAAGACTAAAGATGGACGGCTGGGCGCTAGGGAAATCAAAAGTCTTCTTGAAGTATTATCACGTTGAAGTACTCGCCCGAATCTACGAAGAACAGGTAAATTTTATGTATATTATTATGGTATGAACGCTGTCCGATCGGCAGATATGTATGCTCGGGCAGATATAACAAATTTTCATAAACATGAGATCTAGTCTAAGCTGTCCCCTGAAAGATAGATCTGTCGTTCACCTCCGCAAACCCAAATTTTGGACCAATATAGTTTTTATGTAACATTGCTCATTTAATTCGTACAGGCGTACTCGTATATGTATACACAAATACAGAAAATAAGCAAATAGTTATTTATCCTACATAGGTGTCATCGGATCTATTCTTACCTATACATTAAATTTAAAATAAGATTTATACAAAATATTTAAGGGTCGCATTTACTAGGCATTTATTACATACTTTCCTAAAATTTTAGATTCGGAAAGTAGTATTAGTACAAGCGTGTGGTCGAGGATGGCTCGCTCGACGTTACTTCCTCCGGCTGAAGGCCCAGATGGCTATATCTGTACTCACGCTGCAGAAACACGTTAGAGGCTGGCTCACCAGGAAACGACTCCAGGAACGACAGAGACAGCTAGCCAGGGAGTTCCAGAGGGAACAGATGGAACAGGACAGTCGAAAACATAAATCCGGTGGTAAGAAACACTTGTGCTATTTATAGGTACAGCACGTTTAAGAAAGCTTTTTTTAATTTGTAGAGACGCCCGAACAAATAATACATTCCCACCCATTACCACCAAGATGAGGAATAAATTACGTTTTTTCTCAGTTGTTATCACCTGTCGGGGTTTTTCAAAACTATCATCTGTAATATAATTAATAATGAATAGGGACCTTCATTGATAAACATCTTAGTGGTAACAAGTGGATATCCGGAATTAATTCCAACAATATTAATGTTCTGGTTCTTAGCACGCTGACTTTGCATAACAGGTATCTACTTATCTATCTTGCGTCGTCGTACAAAAACAATTTTTTTATTAAATTTTATGAAATTTCAGCTGCCTTAATTAAAAACAAGGCCATGATGAAAGCGAAGATATTAAGGAAGATGACGTCAAACGATAGCGACAGCAACGACACCAATTCCGGCAGCAATAAAGAAAACGTCGATTCAAATAAAGCTGCCGTTGTTATCCAGAGTCGTAAGACGCAATCTTAATCGGTTTTGAATCTTTCAACTTAATAGAGTTCAATAAACCTACATTTGTTTTAAAATTCAGGGATCATTTGTAATCCGAATTAAATATTACTTGAATTGACTTGGTTCGGTATATAGCTGGCAGTCTAACTATGTAGGAGTTTCAGTATGTATCATCAAATAATTATTCATTGTGGAATAGGTGTAAAGAGTAAGAAAAAAATTTACATAAGTACCTAAATTTGCATTGTCCAACTCAAATTAGATTAAAAATATTTTGTTACATAGGTCCTGGATTCATCTTTTGCCGACAAATCGTTTCAGATTTCCGGGGCTACACCGCACGGCGCAAATGGGCGAAGGGCCGAGCGCCGCCGCCGCCTCAACACCCAGCACCTACGCCGCAGCAGCTCATGCAGCAGTACTCCGTGCAGGAGCGGGCCAGCCAGCTGCAGTCCTTCGCGAACCAGGTAGTCTGTCTTCACGACCTTTTACTTCCACTCGAGTCTTTGCCTTTATGATATCTATTCTTTATTATTGATATTTACCTATTTTTAAATCTATTAAAGAAAATTAAATAGAATCAGAGAGTTATTTACTTAAAGTAGAAAGTGTGTAAGCATAAAGTCAGAAAAAGTCGTGCCTCGAATTTGACCACTGAGAAGATCTCGCTGTACGGCTCCGTACGTTATACGGTAACACTGGCTGTCAAAAGTTGACATCTGAAAAAAATATTTATAATTTATTACCTACCAAAAATCATATGGCGCTGAATAGCGTCATCTACTTCGGTAAAGATTTTATCCAAGACTTCACTACTTTCATTTATTATTAATTAGAAGAGCCCGGGGTACGTAACTTCCAGGAACTTTGTGTAAATTAAATATCTTGCTTAAGTAAGTTATTTATTTACTCGATTTATAATTCACTATATTCTAAAAATATTAATTTCCAGGTGCACGACAAAAACCAAGAGGTCCACAAGAACCTGCGTCGCAACAAGCCTGGTGTCCGTCTGTCCCAGGTCTCGCGGCCACCCGCCGAGTACCGTCCGCCCCCCGGCTTCACGCTCGTGCCGGCCATCGTGCGCGGTCAGGTGACGCAGCTGGAGCAAGACGCCAGCCGCCTCTCCAGGTACCATCTCTTAAACTTGCACAGTATATTACAGCGTTACAACAAGGTTGAAGTTCGTCTGCAGGCAGGTCTCGCGGCTGACCGCCGCCCGGCTTCACGCTCGTGCCGGCCATCGTGCTCGGTCCCGGTCAGGTGACGCAGATGACACAGGACGCCAGTCGACTGTCCAGATAACTACCATCTCATATTGACGAGCGGTCTGGCCTAGTGGGTAGTGACCCTGCCTGTAAAGCCGATGGTCCTGGGTTCGAATCCCAGTAAGGGCATTTATTTGTGTGATGACACAGATATTTGTTCCTGAGTCATGGTTGTTTTTTATGTATTTAAGTATTTATATATGGCTGCTATTTAACTGATCACCAGATTTAGTAAAATTTAATACCAAAAAAATCTATTTTACCACCCTAAAATCATGAATGATCACCAAAATTATAACACCATTTTAATGTGAAATGATTACCAATTTTATTACATTTTACTATCCTTTTAAAGGAAATGACACCAAACTAATCATTATTAACCCAAAAACAGTCAATGATTACCAAATTTCAAACCCCATTTTAATGTGAAATGATAACCAAATTTTTACATCTTGCTATCCTATTAAAGAAAATGACACCAAAATAATCATTGTAAACCCAAAAATAGTAAATGACCACCAAAATTAGAACTCCATTTTAATGTAAAATGATAACCAAATTTTTAAATCTTGCTATCCTATTAAAGCAAATGGCTCCAAAATAATCATTGTAAACGCAAAAATAGTAAATGATCACAAAAATTGTAACCACATTTTAATTAAAAATGTGCAAACATTTAATATATCGTTATTCTAATAGCATTTTATTTCTGTAACAGTCGCAGTTCTAACCTAACCTAACCCACTTTTCTAGTAGCATTTTGTTTCTGTAAGGGTCGCAGTTCAAACCTAACCTAACCCACTTTTCTAGTAGCATTTCTTTTCTGCAAGGGTCGCAGTTCAAACCTAACCTAACCCACTTTTCTAGTAGCATTTCGTTTCTGTATGGGTCGCAGTTCAAACCTAACCTAACCCACTTTTCTAGTAGCATTTCTTTTCTGTAAGGGTCGCAGTTCAAACCTAACCTAACCCACTTTTCTAGTAGCGTTTCGTATCTGTATGGGTAGCAGTTGAAACTTAACCTAACCTACTTTTCTATTACCATTTCGTTTCTGTAAGGGTCGCAGTGCTAACCTAACCTAACCCACTTAACTGATAGCAGTTTAACTTACTTTTCTAGTAGCATAACGAAATGCTACTAGAAAAGTAGATTAGGTTAGGTAGGTATGCGGTGCGGGCTACGGGGGGTTGAGCGGGAGGGGCTAGTAATTTTGGCATCAGTTTACTTTATTTGGTAATATGTATAATTTTTTTGGTAATCATAGTGGTTTATTTAGGTGAAAATATCGCATTAATTTGGTCTTCAAGATTTGGTGATCATTCATGATTTTTGGTGATCATTCAATATATTTGGTATTTGAATACAATTTGAAGTGCAGTCGTAATTAAAGTGGTGGTACTTTTGTATTTTTAGGCCTTATTTATTTGGTGTTCAGTAATTTTTTTTGGTAAGCATGATTTTTTTATTTAGGGTACCAAAGTATTTTTTGGTGGTCATTATATTTGTAGCCTTTATATATTATACACCGTGTTTTTATTGAATTCCGTTAACTTCGGGGTATGGTTAAGTACGTTTAAGAAAACTAAATGGCATCGTTAGTTTTCAAAAAAAAATTTTTTTTTTGTTTTTTTCTAAAAAAAAGTTTAAGTTTAAAAAGTAATTAATTGTAGCATATAGCGTTGTTGTAACACGGGCATTACATTTAATTCAACTAAACAATTGAAATCTGTGACATATCAATGTCATTTCGAACATCGATCGACCGAGATTGTACTTAAGTTTAGTAGCATATGTATGAACTCATTCTAAACACTAATCAATATGTAAACCGACCCTAAGGCAAGTGTACACGCTTGTAGAGGCGTTATAGGAAAAAAATTTTTTATTGATTATCTCCGAAATGGAGTTAATTAGAATAGCGGTGTCTTTGAGAAAGTTACTAGATTTAAGCTCAGGAATGCACCCTTGAAATTAACGGAAATCAAAAAAAACACGGTGTATATGTCGCAGTCAAAAGTGTGAACTGGTCAAAAGAACTTTAAACCGACAAAAACAGGCAAAACTGCTTTTGACTGAGCATGTTGGTCAAAAGTAGTTTTACCTGAAAATCATTGGTTAATAGTAATTGTGACTGTTACTATCAGTCAAAAGTACTCCCAGAAATAGGTAGGTTAGGGTTTTTTTTTTGCTACGCCCTAAAAACGAAACTGTTCCCAGAGATAGGTAGGTTAGGGTTATTTTTTTTTGCTACGCCCTAAAAACGAAACTGCTGCCAGAAATAGGTATGATTTTCAGGTAAAACTACTTTTGACCAACATGCTCAGTCAAAAGCAGTTTTGCCTGTTTTTGTCGGTTAAAAGTTCTTTTGACCAGTTCACACTTTTGACTGCAACATATATATCGTTGTCTGAGTACTCTCAACACAAGCCTTCTTGAGCTTACTGGGGAACTTGGTCAATCTGTGTAAGAATGTCCTATAATATTTATTTATTATTATCTCCTTTTTTTGCCTACTTATACAAACTGCCTCCATCGTGCATTGCCAGTTCAAGCATAATATCCCAATATGTAGGTGTACTTAATTATACTAAACTATGGAGCTACTCTTGTGGGTGGTAAATAAACGCTCGGGTCAGATAAACCGATTAAATGGTCAATTAGAGACTATTGGCTCATCAGAACTGTTGGTGTAGTGGTACCTACTACCATCGACTAAATTAACGTAGGTATGACTAGACTTATATCGACCGGGATATGGACCGTGATTACCTTTTGTATTGTTTTCGAGCTCCCAATACTAGTCTAGTCTATAGATAGTAATAGTAGTAGATTCAAGTCTAGTGAAATTAACCGTGAATCATTCAAAACTGTTAATTAACGTATGATGACGATGTCGGAGTGGCGGGCTCTTTAGGGGTAAACACCTCGTAAACACTATTAAACAGCAGTTCTATATTTCGAATTTTATTTTTCATGTATTTATTATTAATGTATAGTTAACTATTTCGGCAGTAAATTCTTGATAATATTTATAACAATTATAACCTTGTTTTCCCTCATGCTTTCGCGGATCAGTCCCTCGCCAGAATTTCTAGAGAGCTTTGCAAGTCCCTGGGATGAACCCTTTATCAATAAAGAATATGAGAACAGTCCATTAAGGTTGGTTAGTTGTTGTGTTGTTCTGTGGTGTTATTACTAAATTAGTTTATTATTTGTGTGTTATAGGTAACTACTTATTTCAATTTGAACGGTTAGGATCATCTAGATCATTTTTCACTGGATGTTACGAAACAAACAATTTTTTGCCGATAGTACTTACTTACTGTTCCATCTCGCTCCATCTATAGGAAGTAGACAATTAGAATACATAATTTATTTACATATTTTACCTGAAAGTCCCGAACCCAACACTTATCACGTAAATCCAAATAGCGCCACAGATTAAACAAGTACCTAACCATATATTTCCAGAGCCAATAGGGGCAATCAACAGCCGGTCGAGCAGTGCGGCGAGCACCGACACCACCTGGCCAGTCAGAACTGGCAAAACCTGCCCTGCAGCCGTCAGTGCGGCGGCCTCGTCAGGTATGCGCGCGACGATGATTTCACTAACTTCTGGCCGTGATTCTAACTAATCCTTGTGTTGTACATGCCAAACGCGCGGAATTTAGGAAACCTGGGTATGATAAGTTATCTATAATGATAAATCATGGTATTTCATCGTTGCTTGTTGATATTTGTCATAGTTTGTGGTTTTCCATCGTATTTTTTTTTCATTAAAAGTGATTAGTCATAATGTAGTTTTCAAATGCCTGGGGCGACTAAGTGGCTACAAATTTCCTATTTAAACGTCCATCATTAGTTCATTATTTGATTGTTTTCTTTCATGAATTGAAATTTTTGATCAAGACTTTCCGTCTACTACTAATTCAGTTTTGATTGTCGTAAATTGTCGTGACAATCATTATTAATGAGTTGCTATTCCCATACAGTACCTATTCTTACTCACGTTACTCTTTTCCTTTTTTCCTGGATAAATCAGTTGATCTAAGTACCCTACATTATGTTTCCAGTAACAAGATAATCGAGCTAGTAAAGCAGTCACATAAGGCAGACCCACCTCCGCGGCCAGTCTACAATCCAACACACGACCCAGAGTCAGATTTCCGAAAGATTCTCCGCAACTCGCCAGAAATCCTCGCAACACCTATCTTCAGCTCCGACGATGACTACACAGAAGGCCCGTTCAGGTTCAAACAGCTACTCAGGCCAACGCTAGGTCCGACGGAAAGTTTAAGGAAACGAAAGGTTAGAAATTCGCCCGGACAAAGTCCATGGATGTCAGACAGTTCTCAAGATAGTACCGAATCTAAGCAGGCGCTGTACAACAAGCGCAGGCCGCAGATCAGTATGGGCGTTTATTATAACTAGCTGAGACCGTGTCTCTCCTTTCAATTAAAACGTTGCTGTGGTCAACGGAACAACGGATTCCAAAGACTCCAGAGACTAGGCAAACATCGTGGATGTTGGAAAGTTCCCTGGACAGAACTGACTTTAACCAGGATCAACAAGCGCAAAGCGCGTAAAGTCCGTCTAAGCTAACTATGCGCCGACTTGAATAAAACAAAGTGAAGGGGTGTCATAATAAACGACCAATTCCCATAGGATTTTGAGACTAAAGATGGCATTCGCACACTTTGTCATTGCAAATGCCATTCAGAGTTAGCTTGGTCCGCTTTTATCTAATGTTAATCACAAACACTAGACTTATATATGATAAAGAATCCTTAGCAGAATCACAGCTTTCCATAAGTACAGACATGAGTACTCTAAGCCATAAAGTTTGCGATTCTGTATTTCACGTTTTTAGTCCAGTTGACTACCGTTTTTTATGTGTATTTAAGCATAGAGAGTAAGTAATTTATATTACTCTATGGTGCAGCGGATGAACACCACAAAACATGGCTTTTATTAATGACTTGCATTGAGGTTCGAAACGTTTCCCTGAGGCATATGTGTACCTATCTATATTATCATTTTGAATGTCTAATTAGTTGGTATATATAACATTTTGCCATGAGTAGTTTATAATGGCTTATATTGTAATAACAGGAATAACGTCCTACATTTTACAAGAATGCGCATACCGCATTCAGATACATCTAAAAATAGTGCAGTATATCGTGCTTTACCTGTATGTTATATTCGTATTTGATTTGTATCTTACAGTTATTGTGTTGTTACTGATTCCGTCCTAATCGGCTCATTTTATTTTATCAATAAGCAAATACATAGATAGTAAGTTATAAATCTACCTTTAGTTGAGAATTCGTCATATAAGTAATATTATTATGTTCTCGTACCACCAATAAAATGATTCTATTAGATTTAATATATTTACTAATAATGTTATTATACATTATATATTTACTATTTATTTATTTCATAATACGATTTACCAAAGTTTAACTCCTAAATAATATAGGTAGCTTTCCTACTGCATAACTTTAAATGTAAAAAAATACTACTTAGTCCCTATCTTAGAGTATTGCATGTGTGTTACAATTTTTGTTATTTTATTCTCTTCGTTGTCTGTATGAGTCTTGTAGTAAAATTATGTAATCTTATATCATTTTCACCGTTTCCATCAGTATTATTTTATATACCATATTATATTAAAGACAACTAAACTAAGAGACATACAAAATATGATCATAAGGTGTATTTGGGTATTTCAAACTATTTCATTTATTAGAGTTTATTGGAATTACCCGACACCCTGAACTTTTCCGAACCACCCGAATACCTACACCACATTAATGCTGTCGCCACGAATAGGATTGTTTTACTTCATATATCTCTCAGTTTATTTGTTTGTTATAGTATTTACAAAAATGTCAGGTTATTGTAATTAGATCTCACAGGAGAACACGATTGCATAGATATTATTGTTATTTACTTTATTAATTAATTGCCATTTCATACATGTATGTAGAGCAAGAAATAAATAAACATAATTATATCATTGACAACCTTTGTGATAATGTGCCAATGATTACTCGTAAGTTTTAGTTGTTTGAATGGAATGAATTGAAAATAAATATTGTTGATACAAATATTGTTTTACTGCTCGACCAAATACATCACTCTGTAGTATATATACTTAACCTATTTATGTTGAGACATGAGATAAAAATACCGCCTTATTAAGCTTTTATTTTATCGCAGACTGACCCTACACTGTAGATACTAACGAGCCCAAAATCAACAATGTTGTGGTAATTTACAGCAGCCTTTTAATTTTAAAGACCACATTCGGTCTTCATCATCAGACCAGTCTATGGTACCATAACATTTGCAATGTCAATACATTTACAGATTACAATTAATGTTCCGAGAGCCAACACAATTGGACACTAACAAGTGGTTGAACAACGGTTTGCGAATATTTACATAAGTGTAGTTACGTTTGAGAGCAGCAAGTTGAATAAAATATTACAAAGATAAATAAATAATATTCTTCCCGTTGCAAGTCTATCAATAAATCAATTTAAACGTGTTAAAACCTACACGCTTGCACGCCATGCGTGTACAAATTGGCGTCCGCAATCAAAACAAAGTGAATCCCGTAAAGCTGTAGTTTTATAAGCCCACCGAGTACGTGTAAAAGCTAAACAGTGCGTGTTTACGGCGGGCGGGCGGAGGGCGGCTCGGGTCTGCTCGGGCGGGCTCGGGCCACGTGACGGCGACGGCGGCCAATAGCGGCGCGGCGCCGGGTGCGCGCGCACCCGCGCAGTCGCGTCCGCGCCAGCCATGGCGGCCGCTGGCCTGCCTGAATTCGACCTCTCGCAAATAAAAACGCGCTCCGTAGAAAGAACTCTACTACCACTCATCAAACAGGTATGAAATACACCAAAATATTACTCAATATTATCCTAATTCCACAACCCTCTCGCCGTCCTACTGTGATGTTTACTCTTCACAATACTACTAAATCGCGTCAGCGACCGTACCCTGACGTCGTTTTGGACTCTGACGAGAACTCCGAAGTTTATGCGTAGTCTAAAATCATAATTTTATTTTCGGCACGGCTTCACCATAAAACACGTCGGTTTTACTACGTCACATGACGTTTACTGTTAGAATTTCCCGCCCACGACAACAAACTGTTGCACCATAATCCGCGCCGTCGCATTGGGTTCGTTCGTCTGGCGGGCAGTTTGAATGAAAAAGGGATTTTTGGAGGATGCATTATGAATAAAATACCTTCTTTGCAATAATAGATTTATCTCTGAGTTGTAAGGGATAATTTAAAATACTTCTCAGTGCATGATTGCGATGCATTCAGGTGTTTATGAGTTAAGGGCGGGCGGCCACGTGGTGTTGTATCGGTGTAGAGTGGAATGGGGTAGGGCAGGTCGGATGGGGTGTCTGGGTGGATCGATGGCGACGGCAGCGGCACGGCGGGCCGGGCAGGCGGGCAGTGCCGCGGCGGACGCGGGCAGAGCGGCGCGGTCGCGGTACGGTGTCGCGCGTCCGGCACGTCGAGCACGTGCGCGCCCGCCACGCGCCGCCCGCGCACTCCTCTCAGACATGGACGCGCTCTCCGATGACGACGAATACACACGTAGGGACCCGCAGGTACCGTACCTATCACGACAACAACAACAAAACGTCACGAACATCTGATAGTAGTGATAGTGAACACGACCAGCTCGCAGATCCTTCGGAGGTGGCTCAAGGAGCAGACGCAACAAGTGCTAGGCAGCCTGGCAGATCGCGTGCTACCACGACCTTGATCGAAGCTCCGCGAGCTCGCCCCGCTACCCGGCCAGCCCGCTGTCGCTCACGAAGTCTTAAACGATTTGATCCGCTAATTGATGCCCTTCCTTTGAGCCCCGCACATAATTAGAAAGAGCCTGGTGTTGTGCTTAGTGAATATAGATGAATACTTAGTCTATAATATTCATCTCAATATTGTGATAACAGCTGTTTGTTAGTTACGTCGAAGTATAAACAAAAGTGATAACTGTACGTACATATAAGTACATACTTCAATAATTTGGATGCGATAATTTCACGAGCACTATGTGAAACAATGGAACGCCAGGGCTAAACTGATAATGCTGCTAAACAACATTTGCAGTACCTATCATATTAATCGTGCATGTAGAATAACTAAGCAAATTTTATTAAGTAGGCAGTGTTCCGTAATTTACGCAAATTATACGCTAGCTCACTGAAAATTATATGACTACTGCATGAAATCGTTCAATATAAACAGACACAGCTGTTATAAAAAATGCAGTAGATGGTAGTGAATTTAAAGTGATTGTGTTTAGTCACGCGAATACCTAACAGTTTATGGGATTATAAAATAACGCCCTTCTACTATACACTATACTACTATACTTATATACTACAGACTATAGTTATAGTCTGTATCTTTAGGTATTTAAATAAAAGAAAACAAAATCTACCCTCAAATGACTCCTTAAGCCAGTTGAGGGTAAATGAAAACATTACACGATCAAATAATGTAGGTTAAAAGTCAGGTCGTTAAGTGACAGATCCAGGCGGTCTCGTATTTGATTGGTTAACCAATAAATGTTATAACAACCCGAAAATTTAAAAATTATGTGTTTACTTTTATTTAAATATCTAAAGACACATACTATAATCAAGGCGCCACGGTGGCATCAGTGGGAAGACACTCCTGACTTCGGGTAAACTCGGCTCCGTTCGGCTCAGCATTGCTCCGAGCAATTATTAGGGTTGACACAACTAGACGTCCATTTGCGTGCACGACCACAGATAAGATAAAGACTTGAATTTTGACAACCCTAAATAGCTGGAATGGATAGTGCCATAACTTAGAAAGGGATATCATGATTCGACCCTGAATCGCTGTCAAACTTCGGTTTTGTAGGAAGTGTCCTTTCTGTACGGTAGTACTATACTTATTCTGTGGTGGCATCAGAAATCGTATGATAAACTATTTAAATAACTTCCTCATTATTCATTTTCTTTTGATTTATTTAATTGTCATACATAGTATGTGGACTTGTAGAAAATAGCGATTTCTAGGTACATACATCATAGTTTGCAGGTGCCCAGGTCTTTTTTTGTAGCACAAACTAAGCAACTAAACCGTAAATCATTTCAAATATCTAATCATTTCCACTTGCAAAGATTGCCAGGTATAAAAAGATAAATATATCTATCTAATAATAAGTGTGACAGTTAAAATACTGTATCAGTGGAATATTTTAAACTATCATATCACTCCTATCATATATATAAGTATGAACCAATATATGAAATTATGTACTAGTTTCGATTTGGCGTGATTTAAACCTAAGTTTTTAATATTCTTGGTGTAGTTTAATAAGTATAACGGGGTAAATCGAAATTGGTATTTATTTATATTAAAACAGATCCGATTTACCCTATGTTATTTAAGTCATGAAAATTTTTTTTGCAAACATGACAACGGACAAAGTGTAAAATACAAATTCAAGTATTCTCGTTCTGAAACTGTCGGATACTTGCTGCAAGTATTGCAAGCTTCTGCCTTACCTAATTAAAGTCTTACCTCGACGCAGCAACAAGCCAAAACGTTGGAACTGTTGGAAATTCTCATAAGACAATAAGTCTGCACTAATTAAGTGCAACGCCTGAATTATTGTTTCCTGCTGTGGATTCGAGTAATTCCAAGCTCGACTGTTCCAAATAGCTAAATCTACACATAAAATAAACACTCTTGTAAAATTGCTCATTTCGTTTTTATTCAATGCTTAAAGATTTTGAATAAGAACAGGAATATATTAGGGAATATTATTTGTTCTGTCGTTAGAAGTAGATTTAATACAAATTATTGAGTTTTTTATTTGCGTGATTACTAAGTTGTTTTATGTCGCCAAGTCAAGCAAAGCCACACTTACAGGCCAATTCGAACGTACACTGACATCAGAATGTCATCCAAACGATGTCACTTCATTTTCGTGCATTTCGCTCGTATACTTGTCCGTGGTGCATGTATTGACGCGAGCGAGGCGATCAGGAACTAAATGACATCATTCTGATGTTAGTGTACGTTCGGTTGGTGTAGCGTATCGATACATTGAAAAATTCAGATACTTTTTCAATTTAGTAAGTAAAATATACAATTACAAACTGAACCCAATGGCCCACATGCTATTTTTCATAGGTACCAGTCTCCGCAATAAAATTATTGTAAGGACTGGTAAAATGAAAAATAGGTACCATGTGTCTTGTAAATTAACTGTAAAGTTTTCTTCCACAGATTAGTAGTTTGGTGGCGACACGGGGCGACGCTTCCGGAGCTGCCGTGCAGCGCGTGGGCGCAGCTGTGTGTTGCGCGGTAGAGCGCTTTGTGGCCGTGGGAGAGACCATCGCGGACGACAACCCGGACGTACGCCACAGCATGGTCCTGGCGTGCAAGGAGGCGCGAGCCGCAGGTACGTTAGCTCATAGATCTAAAGGCCCCTGTACATATTGGGCTAGCGTGGGCCAGTCTGGGGGACGCATTTATGCGTTAGATGGAGCAAGTGATATTGCTATCTCATTCTACCGCATGGCTGCGTCCCTTGGACTGGCCTGCGTTGGCCCAATATGTACAGGGGGCTTAAAGTTTGGGAGACCCTCCCTATATTAGTCTCCCGAGCGTTGGCGTTTCGTCAGCGCTGTGGCTGATTCTTGTTGGAGCAAAGTCACCGCCACATCAACTGGATGACGACGCTCGTGAGATGTTAATATGAGGGCTTTCTAATAGCAACACGCACTGACGCTTCAGTTGCCATTCTACCTTAACCGTCGCGATAGACAACTGCAACGTGCTCCACGACTTAGTCCTAACATGCACTGCAGATACTCTCGAAGAAATGAGCTACCTACCTACCTACCTATTTACATTTATTTGATTTATTTGACAAGAAATTAAGGGCAAAATCATTGAGCCTAATTTGTAATTACCTTTGCGCTGTACCGATAAATCGGATGGTCAAAGAGATGTATGATCAAAGGCTTACAATTTTTTCGGTAGTCAAAGGAGGCGTTTGACTAAAGATTGAATATATTGTTGTAAGTTTAAAACCTACGCAAGTGTATTGATATTGGTATGTTTCTTACAAAGTTTTTATTATAAATAAAGTAGGTACTTACATATTACACGTTGCATATTATATAAACAATATCACTTACCGTCCTGCATTATTAATTATAATAATTTACGTTAAAGAAAACAAAAGGTAAAATTTACATTGAATTTCAAATACCCGCTTTAAATATTAAAATTTAAAATCAACTTGTTCATTCCGCGCCTTTTATTAGAGCTGGAGTACTCGTAACTCGGACGAGTAAGGATAATAAATTTGCATAGAAATCGCGGAAGTTTGGGAAAGTTTGCGTTGATTGTGCCATTTTCCCAAATAGTTCCGAAGGTATTTTCATCTAGACTCGACCTCTAACAATGTTGTCTCCCTTGTCGACTTAAATTAAAAACCGGACAAGTGCGACTCGGACTCGCCCACTGAGGGTTCCGCACTTTTTAGGATTTGTTGTTATAGCGGCATCATCTGTGAAAATTTCAATTGTCTAGCTATCACGGTTTATGAGATACAGCCTGCGGACAGACAGACAGACGGACAGACACACAGGCAGATAGACAGACGGACAGACAGACAGACAGACAGACAGACAGACAGACGGACAGACAGACAGACAGACAGACAGACGGACAGTGGAGTCTTAGTAATAGGGTCCCGTTTTTAGCCTTTGGGTACGGAACCCTAAAAATGGTGACTTCCAGTTTCAACATATGTATTTAGTACTAAGTACCTAGTAGCGGTAAAACACTTTATTGTACAACATTTCAGAGTTGTGCTTTTTATATGCGTCTGCTAATCTTAATGCTTGGATAAATACCATAATGATAAGATACTTAATTCTTATTTATACCAAGCAGATGCATACTTATTAAAATCACAACTGTGACATTTTGTACAATAAAGTGTTTTAATAATTATGTATGATAAAATATCTGACTAAAGCATAAATCATCGCTGAAAATAAAACACAGTAAAACAAAGAACAAACATTACGACATTTATTCGCTGCATTAAATTAAGTCGTTTATAGCCAAAAGCCAATCCAGTAACAGAACAAAGTTACAAAGGAAAACCGGGGAAATGAATGTCTCGTATATGTACCCATTTAGAGCGTTTTTAATCAAGGCTGGCTTGCGTGACCTATAAATCTCTCCGATACCCTCTATTGTACGGCCATATTCTCCCCTCACACTCACAGTGCCGGCCTAAAGACTCAAATATTCATGTGGTTATAGTACAATTTGACCCGCTGCGCGCTGCAGTGAAACGTAAAGTTTGACGTTCGAAGGTTCTTGATATTGTAAGGTTAAAATTAAAACTCATTATGTATTCATTCATACATATTTTAGAAATTATCTAAAAGCGCCGGAGCCAATTGGCCATCGGCTTAGAAATCAAATCCTGCATTATTTACATTTTAAGTCTTATTCAGAAGTATTAGACTTAGATTATATCTTATATATGATATATAATATTACGATGCTTGCAAATTTTTTTGCAAATCAATATGAAACTGGCTATTATTCATTTATAGTAAAAAAGTAGTAAAATTTCGAACATTTATGCCGAGGTGTCACCAAAAACATTCGCGACACAGAACTATAAGTAGTGATTGATTACTGGATTACGAATAGAGTACTGTAGCTTTTGCTTTATAGCTCGAGGTCATTTGTTTCCATAATTTTCAAAACAGAAAATATCACAAATAAATTGTACATTACCTCGGCAGTCTCAGCAGCCCTTAATAGAATCCAAAGTTCACATTTCCGAGCTTTTCGTTTTATTTGAGGCCCTCTTCCTTTGTCGGTCTTCTTACCGGGTCGCTGTAATTATTTTTGCCTTGACATAAAAATATGATCATTTTACTCTACTCGATTATGCTGTTTTAATTCATTTCAACATCAAAGTAGGAGTGCCACGTTCACCATGTTGTATTGAGCTTTTGTTTTGTTTATTAAAACGCTTTTGATAACTGTGCCTCTGTGTTAAAAACAGTGTAAGTAGTTGGATGTATTATTTAACTATGACTAAACCACCGAGTGTTTCAAAAGTACAACCTAAGAATTAAGATTAGAGGCAACAAAAGTTTCCAAGCTTTTTATTCATCCGCAATTTCAAATAAAAGCGCTATCTGTTGGCAATGTGTATAAGAATAAGAATAAAGAACTTATTGCGAAAATGAATAATACATTTTAGGACACAAATCCGGCCTAACCTCGAAGTAGTAAAATTAAGAGCGTATCCTGTGATTTAGGCAGTTAACAGTCAGACTTATTGCTGTTTGCTGTTTACCGCTTTAATTATAGCCCCTTCCTGCCAGCATCCGCGTCGCTTTCGTACAGTCAGCAGCAGAAGTTGCTAAGCGGGCGAGGTGTTCAAAATTACCTTGACGCGCTCTTATTCTCTTAACAATAAAGTCGCGTCAAGATCATTTTGGTCACCTCGCCCGCTTAGCAACTATTGCTGCTGACTGTACATGTTTAAGGTTGTTAACGTTTAGTACACTATGAAGCTGACCTGTAATTTTACATTTCCACTCAAATCAAATTTTAGACCATTTTCGGACTATCGTTTTAGCTTACGCGCTTACAACTTATTTATATGTGCGCGAAATTATACGTATACACATGCCTTTTTTACCGTATTCGCCCGTAATTTGACGTCTATTTAGACAACAGTATCTCGCCCACGAGGTAGACTACTTGTCTTTTTCTAATGGTATTAACTAGAGAGGGACGTGTACGGAATCGCGGCACTCCTGTGCTAAGCCGGCTGGTGGCACTTTTACACTATGTCGCTTGCCAAGTCTGTGCACAATTAAATGGGTCTAACTTGGTCCGACTAATCGTCAGGAGGCCCACTGGCCAATTAAATTTAAACCTACATTTAATAATGACTTATCGTGATACACTATTACAAACATGTAAATAGATAGCAAATAATGAAGTTTATCAGTGACATCGTCGCTTTAGCTTAAAAGCAATTTGGTCGAACCACGAGCTGAACAAAAACAAAGTCGTATAGAAGGCGCGCACATGCATATTATCGGAAAGTCCGTCATTAAATAGCCTCATTTAAACCTCTTATCCCTTTTTTACTCCACGAGAAAGGTCAGTACTCTTTTCTTTTCAAAATATTCGTGTGTTTATTTTCAGTGAAAACGCAAAACAACATTGAAACTCTGTTATGTGAAGTCGTCTGTACCCACTCGGTTTATGTGGAATCAAGGGAAGGGACGGGTCTGGAAGTGTCAGCTGGGTAATAAAATCTTATTGGAAAGGGTTAGGGGACTTAAATAATTTATGGATTGTAAATAGTTGTCGTAAACCGTCCCTTACTATGTAGGTACCGACTACTGTGTTGGTAAATATGACATCAAATTTTACTTTAGAGGCGGGTAACATTTATGTACTAAGTATACCTAAATTACAAACATAATTTAAGCCTGACCTTAAGTTGGATTTTTGTAAGTGATGTTACGGAGCAAAGTGTCGGAACATTATTTCTATAAAATTGATTGAGAGAAAAATGTACTGTTCGCGCGAACACACTAGTGTTCTCTCCTGTGGGCAATAGTTAACAGCTTGTGGGCATGCAAGCAATGATTTTATCATAGTTCTCTAAATAAAAGGAGGACCTTTTCACGTGGATAAGGGTTAAATAAGAAAATTAACCTTTATAGCCCTTAACTCTTGTTTATGTCTACAGGAAAGACATAACACAGTGATCTTTTTGACCCAAAAGCCGTAATTAAAGCTCAAAAATTGTAACCCTAAAGTAACAAAAGGAAATTACACAAATAAAAATAGTCGTAAAAAAACCTTACTCCCATCACAAATGTGTGACAATCAGCGATTGTGTGAACTTATTCCGAATATTGAAAAACACATTATCTTCTTTTCGGTTTTGCCGTAGTCGGGTGATTAAGCTAAAATCGTGGCTACCATTTGCTAAAGCCCTCATAAATTTGTGTCAACAGCCTGACCCGAATTTTAATGCTTGAACGTTATTGCCGTATCCAGAATGCGGGCAAACAAAAGGGCTGCTCCACAGGGTGCAGACCCAACGAATAATGTTATAAAAGAACGCTATATGTTATTTTAGACATTTTATGGGCGATCGTCCTAACGATAATCGGATAATTTCTAACTAGAAATCGATTCTGTAGCTCTAGTGAATAAGAGTACTAGTTTCAGGCAGCGCAGGTGTAAAAGTGTAAAAGTAACACTTCCATGTAACACTTATGCCCTTTTACATCTAAGCTGCGCGAGCCTTGTACCCTTTTTCAGTAGGGCCACAGAATTGTAAAGGATCCTTCTGAAGTATCAGTGTGACTCAGTCGTATGAGCTATAATAGGACTAATAGGTACTTAATTGTTAATCCTAGTAGTTCCAGTATTCTTTTACTCCCAAACGAAAGAAATACGAGTAAAATAACTACACAGCAGACCTAAATCAATCAAGCCCCAGATCCCCAGAAATCTCCCACGTCGCTTAAACTGTTATAAATAGCCTTTTCATTTTAACATAGGTATTAATCTGAAATCCGTTGATTAATAAAATGTCATCAGTAATGCTTTCTGGATTAACTACGAGTAACTTAGTGTCTTCGTAAAATTTGTTTTCATTTTTTATCTTTTATATAGTTGCTATGAGACTCATAACCTATTTTTTTGGTCTTCTTATTTATATTAAAAGCAGCACTTTCACATACATATATATACACACACACATCACATAAAAGGTACATATAGTTAGCTATAAGATAGGTATGAGTACTTGGGAGACCGAGCTGTGCTCGGAAAACTTATAAAAACTCAAAAATGCGGGTATTCCCAGAGATAACACTTAGCTAGATCGATTTTTCGCCACCAAAAACCCCCATTTTTTTTCATTAACTCCAAATTTCATCGTAAGCATACAAACACACATACAAGAAATGCTCGTTTACAGGTATTATTATAAGATAGGGAAAAGGCTTTCTTAAAACGCGCAGATATGATTCGACTTATTGTGATACAAATTAACTTCTTTTACTCCCTTTTATGGGGTCACTTTTATGACTAATAAAATTGCTATACGGCACTAAATGGCGATTTGGTGAGTGTTTCCGATTTGGGTGTGTTTGTCAACACATGGACTATAAAATGGACTACCTCATAAAACAGGCTTACTCCATTGTACCGTATACTGGGAATGATAGACGGAAATGTTAAGTATGTCAGTTAATCCAGTAACTTTGTCGAATTTTGTAACCTGGCTCTTTTGCGTCAAATCCGGTAGTTCTGATTTTTTGCAGACTTGTTTATGATGTTGGCCCAATGAATAATCCAAGTTCGTGACTTCGAGCGCCGAACGCCTGAGACAAAAGTGTATACTCACTGCACTTACTTAGCCTACGAATACAAGTTCGAAAAAATTATACATTTTGAAAGGCTTTATCTCGGAAAATATTAGATGTACAGAGACAATTCTAGTGTCTTATTGTAGCAAATTTAGTCTACTTTAAAAACGCCCTAGGAAGTTACTATCAAAAACTAGTACTTTAGGGTTAATCGCCCAAATCAAAAAAAAATTGCGGTTTATTCGATTTTTGACAAAGTTGCGTTCGGCGCTCGAGGTCACAAACTTGGATTATTCATTGGGCCAACATCATAAACAAGTCTGCAAAAAATCAAGAACTACCAGTTTTGACGAAAACGCAAAATGTATAATTTTACTGTATTAAGTATTGAACCATTGTACTTACCTAATTATCGCTTAGTATAAAATAAAGGGCAACTACAATGTTTTTATTTTGTACTAAATATTAATGAATAGGTATGTATTTTTCAAATGAGGAAGAAAGATTTTTAAAAGTATAACTCTCTGAATCGGTTTGGAAAATGGTAAATTAAAAATCCACAAGTAGCTTTTTTTACCTATCTCCTTTAATCCCAATTTTTTATACGTTTGCTGTAAAGGAATATGTAGTTATTTAGTGGCGATTGTTTTTTTTCAGTAGTTAAAATATAATCATTTCAATAACTGTTTCTCTAAAGTCTATTCACATTTAGTTTAAAACTAACCGACCCATTCCAATTTCAAAACTACGATCTTGATTTGATATTAGTTTTCGTTCATTTCGATCGCACCAATACATATAGATATGCATTAGAGATACTCTATAACTTATATCGAATCAATGTAGAATCAGTGTCATATTTAAAAAAAATGGGAATGCGCCTCAAGAACTACGAGTAGTATCATCAATCATTGTACATACGTGCTTTGTCGCGAATCGCGACTGATGTAATCTGTGTAACTGTTACGGAATGACTGCCAACTACGTTAATGGACACATCCTGACTATGACATTATTAGATTTTCAGTATAAATACCCTGCGTCTTTACCTAACCTACTTAAACTTTCCGTACAAACAATTTCGATTAAAAAGAGAGCCGTCAGGTCCTGGGTGTAAATGTGCCTAATATCCCAATGTTTTTGCAACTTGATTGTGTATACCTATATTAAATAACAGTAGGTAAATGTGTAGAAACCACCGAAAAGCCCGTGGACGGTCGGCATAGCGGGTCGCCCGTATAACAAGATTATCCGGGATCGAACGAAACAAATCTAATAAAACACAGCATAGGTGTCAGCGGCACACCTCCGCCTTGCCAACTATCGAATACATATCTGTTTACTCGTAATATCTAGGTAGTTACCTGCTCAAATATTACTTGTAGGTAAAACGATTTCGACAAGTTATGACTTAGATATCCAAGTCACATCTAGTCGATATCTAATGCAGATCTAGTTGATCTCTAAATCGTTTCAAGATCTTGTGATTATCTCGAAATCCGAATAGGCCTGTAATACTACCACAGGGCTTAGCTAAACTTAATATTTTGTACACTCAGCGTCACGAAAATCGCACACCATCGGGTGCAAGCGATTCTTTCTGTGCTGTGAGGGGCAGGCGGGAACGGACTATGAGTGAAAACAACTTGTTAGGACTACGTCTCTTTAATGACTGTCCTACATCGAGTCGTCTATATGCTTAAACTATATCTATACTTAACTTACTAGCTACATACCACTACACTTTCAAAGGCCGACAATTTTCACAACAAATAAAACACGTAAATAAAAGAGACATCAGACTAAAGGTTATTCAATTAGCTTTCAAATGATGTCAAATTGAATAACTAAGACTAATTAAACTATTTCACTAAGAGCTAGAATCGCTCGCAATCGCTCGCACCATACGAAGGTGTGCGATTTCTGTGACGTTGTATATCAGATCTCTAAATTTCAAACAAGAACCGATCTAATTGTGTTGTGATCGAATGAGCTTGGCAGTTGTTCGCATTTATAACTTTGAAGATTTACTTATCAAATCGTCACCACATACACTTTATCTCCAAGTTTAAACAACATCAAGCTCGGCTATAATGGCTCCTCTACACGATAGGCCAGCGCCAGCCACTCCAAGGGACGCATTTATGCGTTAGAAGGAGCAAGTGATATTGCTATCTCATTCTACCGCATGGCTGCGTCCCTTGGAGTGGCCGGCGCTGGCCCATCGTGTAGAGGAGCCATAACATTCCAGTGCAGAAATTGTGTGGTCACACTGGTCACATAAACTCCCTTTTAATTGATCTCGGAGATAAATGGTAATCGTATTTTTTTTATACTTGCCGTCTTTATTATGTTATAAAATTCATCGTCATCGGATGCTTGTGGTTGACTTTATGTGTTTTATTGAAGTCAGCATCAAATAGATATAGTGACAGCCAAAGTTGCCAAATTTATCGAATTTTAATGCAGACCGTACAGAATTTAAAAAATAAAAATGTTGAATAAAATAGTCTGAGACAGAAATACAGTAGTTACGAGCACAAACAAATTTAGTTGTTGATTAATTGATAAAATTCTAACTTTCCCAGACTGTTATTTTTAGCGTTAATTATGCCGACAGCAGCTAAATTTTCTTTCACAATTTGGAGAAGTCGGAAAGAATAAAAGATGGTAGAAAGTTTTGAGTGATCATTTTGTTATTAAAGATAAATTATTGTGACAACTGCGACTTTGAACACGGCAAACGCTAATGACCGACCGCAAAGCTTTGGGGCCGTTTTTATCATGACGCTAAACGTCGTTAAATGCTGCTGTATTTTAAAAGTGATTTTTTACAGGTATGAATGTAACTAAAAAAATCAACGTAAATCGGATTTAATAAATCTGAAGTTAGCATTAATGATGTAAAACATGGAAGATATTTCGATTAGTTGAAATAACCCCGCAGTCGAAATTGGCCCGCTGCACCTTATACCTATTGTTGTTCATGGCTAAATAATGTTTATATTAAGTACCTTAAACTAGGTACTTCATTTAAATAACTTTAAATTTTTATCATTTTGGTGCTTTTCGGTCTACATCCTAAAGATCCATTTTTAGAAACCTAATCCCAAGTAAGCAGGCCCGTTTTTTTTACGAAATTCCATCTGACCTTTCAACTTAGTGGGGAAACTGGGGCTGATTGGGAGTCCAGTTCCCTCAAAATGTTTCCCGAAGGGGAACTGATGCGTATTTTAAAGTGATATTCATTGATATTCTTACACAAGCTCTATAAAAAACAAATATGGGATCTTAGATCAATTAACCTCATTCAATTAAACAATGATATATTTAGTTACCTACTCCATGACGACGATGATTAGGTACAGTCAGCTAAACCATTAGCTTAGCACACCTGCATACATATTTGTATACAAAAATGCTAAGCTAATAACTTTGCTGATTGTAGTTATTTGTCCTTTATTGGTTCAGTATTTTGTACAATTTTATTTGTCTCTTGAACGTTAAATATTGCAAATCGAGTGAAATTTATTACAAGAGGCCGCGTAACAAATTGTGTTACCGAGTGAAAACTACGGTGAAAAACATCCGCCAATTCCTTCTCTCATCGACACGGACTGGAACTTCGCAATCCGATTTCCTCATATATTTCCATTCGAATCGAGCAACTGTGGCCCGAACTCAGCGTTATTCCTGAATACGGAATTTCAGTCGTAAACATGGACCGTAGACTAGGAATCCTCTACACGGAGTTTAGAGCAATTATTTCATGAAACCGATGCTGCCAAAAATACGGGGGTGCGGGGGACGAGGTGAGCGAGGTCCCGTGCCGTGATTGGTCCGTTCAAAGACACGGACGTCACACAAAGACACTTTCGACTCGAAAATGGAGTAAAACTACCGTATGCGTGGCAGAGGGGGTAGAGCTACTATGCTCAGTCTGGAGGATGTCTTGTCTGTGACACGGACCCAAAATGCGGATCTTCAACGAAACATCTAGATCGTACTTTACTTAGATAAACCTACGAATTCTAGTTCAATGCTAACGTATCTAGCTCTTATTGCGTGGTAATAAAGACCCCGCAATAAGTCACGTAGTCGCTGGCTTCTGGCCGCAACAATTCGACTTTCCCTGTGCCTCTCCGACACGCAAAGCTCGTAAAGCTATTCCCCATGTACCGACTTCCCGCTTTCATCCATTTATTCATGAACATTACTGCTATCAAGCATTTAATATTAATAAGCACGGGTTTATCACCATAACTTGATTCGGAAAGAACTACATTCAAAGATTAAGCTGTGAAGTTATTGTGTTTGCCCGGTTACGTAGGTATTCTGTATTTTAGCTATATTAAGTTTGAAAAAAAAAAACAGTAAAGCATATATTTGTGTTGACTATAAAGACTATCTATGGAATACTAGGTTCGTCCATCTTTGTATGGAGAAAAAAAGGTATAGGTACTAAATAAATTTTACTTCCACAAGGCTTCCTTTATTGTACCAAATTTAAACTAATTTACTAATGATTTAGTGGTTGCTATTATATTTTGTAATTTGCAATAACCTCATATAAACAAATGTTTTATACCAACGCATTAATAAAAAAATGTGAGACATATATTTTTACTTACTTATAACCCGCTTATAACTAACAGAAAAAACCTAAAAAGAGCCATCAACAACATTCTTATCACGACAGTATGCTTTATACTCGTTAGAATAACTAAACTGTACGTTTTAGTTTAGTTATTCTAACGAGTATAAAGCATTATTTTAAGCTTTAGAATAACTAAACTGTAAGTTTTAGTTTAGTTATTCTAACGAGTATGAAGCATATTCCCACTCTCAACACTCACGAGGCGTTGCCCGCGGTTTCCGGTTTTCATGTTTACCAAATAATAGGCTTCGGACGACTTGAACAGAAGTGTGCTACAACTTGGGATACTGCGCTATTCCAACTCTGAGGGCGGAATTGAAAACAGTTCTATACTTACATTAATATATGTTCCTATATAGAGTCATTTTTAAATGGAAACTGTTAGGTTAGATTGGGCGAGGGAAACATTGGGGCAAGAGATACTTGTAGAGAATTCTCATACTATTCCTCTTGCTCCGAGTGAAACAAACTAATTTCGTCTTGACCTTACTGCTTATGTCAAATATTGTGACAATAATATAAAAAAAACTTTTTTATTTTATTTGTGTATCACGTGACTAAAATACAAAACAACAGTATAAATACTCGTAAAGTTAAGAACCCTGTCAATATGCGTTATGTTCGCTAAAATTGATTGCATAGGAACTTTGAAAACTCTCTATGGGAAGAGAACTAGATTACGTTAACCTTTTGGCAAGATTATATTAATGCATCTTAACCGTCATATTCGTCATTGATGCAATTTTTCAAATGAAACACAAAATATAGGCGGCGAATATGACTGTTACGATTAATACGCATTGATCCAATTCAAAATAAAACAGTACAATATACATATCTACAAATAATTAGGGCAAAAATAAGTACCTACATAAATAATACTTCTGTATAAATAATCTGATAATATTTACTTATTCTCGGAAGAAGATGATTATATGTACTAAGATAATGTATTACCAAGTTAATTATTAAATGATCCGAGTCAGTTAATTAATAATTGCGGGTAAAGCCGTGTCTAATTTATCCTAATCATTTACTCTACTAGCTCGGATCGGGAAATGCAAGGAGGTACGTCTTACGTTTATGTATATAAATAATATAGGTCTCTCCTATAGGTAACTCCTGTGGAAGAAGTATTCATAACCAGCTTGGCCGTAATGTAATGAGGAAAACACTGGATTGAAGCCTATTCTGTGAAAGGAAAGTTTTATAAACTGTTTAATACACTTAGAAGTATTTTAGCTGGAAAATATAGAGTGCACGTCTTGATTGATATTATAAGTACCTACCTAATATTGTGTGTAGGGTGTAGGTACATTTTGTTAAAAATATTTAATTCTAAACAGGCATTTTTTCAAGTCAAATCCAACTAAGTAGTTGATAAAAATACACAAAAATCGACTGATGGAACTCTCCTGTTTGAAGTGGATTAAACAACCAAGTCCAAAAGGTCTTATTACCTATTTACTCGTACCGTGCTACAACCGGCCTTACCCCATTCCATTGCCTCCCTCAGTAGCCTAGGTTGCCTAGCTTCGTGTCAGTTATTTTTACTAACAAGGTATTTATTCGCAAAAGAATGCGCAAAGGAAGTGGTAAAAGCCTTTTTAGATAGTGGCTCTGCTTACAACAGTTTCAACTTTGACGCCAAACGCTTTAAGAACAGTTAACTTGAAAAACATTTTCTTAAGGCTTATACCTAATGTTAAATTGTAATGTCCATTTATCGAGTATCTTATTTAACTTACAAAAATATATTTGATACTCTAAATTTAACGATACCCAGAGCGAAGGTGTTTTTAAAAGTGCTTATTTTCCTAAATATTATTGTACACTAGTCTCAGCTCTCGAATATTTCCACGTGGGAGTCGTTAAAATTTTTCAGATAAAGGTCATAGTCGGTTTTCCATAGTAAGTTGGCCCTTAAGTCAATTTGATTTGTGATTAAGTGAATTGAAGCAAATCGCCTGAATACATCCCGAAAAACAATACATTAAAGAAAAAAATTAATAAAATCATAAGTCAAAAACTGTCACTAGTAGGATGTTGATACTCATCAATAATATCCTTCACCATAAGAGGTACTCACAAAAAAAACCCGAATCAAATTGACTTAAGGGCCAACTTACTATGGAAAACCGACTATAGCCTTTCACCCCTTAGACATAAGATATAAAATATTATAGAATTAAGAACGTGATACACAATCGGTAAAAAATAGTTCCACAGAAGACAAATCGAAAGGGTACTTTAACGTTTAGTCTTGTTGTGATTGGACTAGGTAAATAGTGTTTACTGAGTTGTAGGTTTAGAAGATTATAACTCAGTGTTATTAATTAGCATCAACTTATAGTAGTGATGTCATTTGGTGCCTCATTTTGTGACGGTGCTATTTGCTTTGGGACTATTTCTTTTGTTTATGCGTCACGCCCTTAGGAATTGAATTTAAATAGATCCTTTCTTAATTGAGCTCTACAAATTCAAAATAACTGTTTCAAATATCATGTCAATGTTTCATATTTCTAGATAAATTTAACTGAATTTTCAACTTATGAATAATTCATTCCATCCGTATCACTAATAATTCACACCAAATTTAGGGGCGCCTAGGTGCGCAATTAAAATTCGTCTTTTTCTTTCTAAAATGCATCGGAGAAGCCGCCCGGCGGCCTGGCCTTTTGGAAAAAACCTGTTACATATTTTATGTAGGCTGCTATGTTTAGACGGAAGTTGTAAAACACAGCAGGCTTCTACATTTTTCATCGTAATCAAGAAAATTATTCTCGTAGCTTATAAGAAACGAAGATGGAGCCATTGCAAATTTAATTTCAGTAAAATGTTATCGTTCCGTGTGGTGATTTGTATGTATGTACCTACACTGTTGAAGTTTGGATACTTAAAATACCCTTTATATCTTTAATCGAATCGATATAACAAGGTTTACCAATTGCATTTGACATTTCATTATTTAACTTATTTAATGTTAAAAAATACTTAAAAATACAACAACGAAAATAACACTTAATTAACGAAAAATATATATATTTACAAGTAAAAAATGGGGGCTAGCTCGGCTTTCAATTGTGGGGTGCCGAATAAGCTGGTAGCGATACCAATTCGCTGATCAAGGAAAGAACCAGCCCTCTGAAATTATTACATGAAAATCTGCTGAAAAATGCATCATGATAGGGAATAGTCGGACATACGAAAGCATTATAGATCAACCTAAAACGGAGACGCCTCGCTCGCTGACTCTCGTTCGGTTAATAAAGAGGAAGCCTGAATCTACTTCAACCTCAATGGCTTGCATGCAGTATTAAGAAACTGTAAACGTAAAACGTAGTGCAGAGTAGATGCGGCGTGTTTGCAGAGGGCAGGGAACAAACATTCCAGGCGAAGCTAGCGGCGAAACGTCACCTAACCACTTTCGCTCTTTGTTCACGAAGTAGGTCAACCATGGGACTTACCTTTTGGAAGATTGGTAAATAGCGCCTCAGTTTTAGCTCTTGATGTAAAGGGTGAGCATTATTCTTAAATGGGCCACCCTTCTACTAAATATATGTGACGTCCCACGGGTAAAGGTACCTTATGGGGGTTGGCGCTTACGCTATTATTAACGCAGCTCCAATATTATTGCGGCGCCATGCGACGTAAGCGCCGGCCGCCATAAGGTACCTTTTTCCATGGAACGTCACATATGAACTACGTAAACTGTAGGATATCTACATATTTAGAACGTCATGAAAATGGGCTTGTTATTAAATATCACTAGGTACCACTAATTCCTTGCATTTAGAATCTTTGCATTATATCAACTACTATATACTCGTAGTTACTAATACCTTAAATTTTAATAACTCTGTATATTTTTAAATGCTTGTAATTATTATTAACAGTACCAACTTACGAGTAAATGTTAAAAAATCTCCATATTTCTATTCTATAGTAGGTATATGTAGGTAGTGCTAAAAATAACTAACTAAAAATAACATGTGCCTATAGATGTTACAAACATAGTGCAGAGAGGCTGCGGTGTGTTTGCTGAAGACAGGGAACAGACATGCCTGGCAACGCTTCAGGTAAAACGTTACGTCTTTGTAAAGCCGAAGCAGATCAACCATACCTACATATATGACTTGCCGTTTTGGAGATAAGAAAAAAAATTTTTTTAGGTCTTGTTCATGTTAAGGTTGATTAGTTTTCTTGTGAATAACTCGTTAAAAAGGGATTATAAAAGCTTTTATGCTTGATTTAACACGTTCACTGCGGCAAGCCAAAAGCTTTACCTAAAATGTAGTGCGTTACGAGGCCTAATCCGCCCCGTAGTGGTTTACACCTTGTTGCGTTACGGGCATAAAAGTGCCCCGTACACACAAGTCTCTTAAAACTGCTATAAGGTCCTGAAATATTTTATTATATTTTTTTTTTCTGACAAACTTAAAGAGTATGAAATTACCTACGTCATGTTCCCTTCGCACGTAGATACGATAAAAACGTATGCAATTATAGAGAAATGAAAGGACGGGGTTATTTTCTCCCCGTACCGCACTAAAATTTAAAAAATACGGGGCTTAGCAAACCTCGTAACGCACATACCTTATTTATGTCGATAAATCAATAGTGATGGGAAATAAAACAAACGATATTTTAGCGCTTACTATAGTAATAACTAGATATCGTTTTTCAGATTGAAAGCTAAAGTTTTAATATTAAAAACGTCACTTTCGGACACAACATGTCTGGCACTGATTGGTGTCGTAATTGATTACTGAGCAGCAGTCAATAATACGTATTATTCAGTGATATGATTATGTCGTGAAGTATAATTACTTGTTCTAAATTATACCAATTGTTAACTACATTATTTTTGCAATAACACCATTCTAGCATGCGTCCCAAACGCATTATTTTTAATTTAACGATAAGAATTCTTGAAATGCTGACTGCACTAGTGACTTTGTGGTCATAACCCCGTACGGGCCAGCTAAAATCTATACGGGGTTCACTGGAACCCGTATCGCACTAGAAGGCAAAATTTGTTCCCTGGTCGGTACGGGGTTCCTGAGACCTCGTATTTTCTGAATATACCATTTGGTTATACTTTTGACAAGAAACTCAAATGTATATTTGTTTTTATCGTAATCATAAAAATATCTAAGATACAGCTTCCGCACCAGCGAGTAGACACGATTTTTAGCCTCCGCACTGAATGATGACATCGTACGGGGTTCAAAGGCCCCCGTAACGCAGTGAACGTGTTAACTAAAATAAACTCGAAAATATTTTTCCACATCGTAAACAAATTCCCATAAAACTCCAAGCGCATAAGTGATTAGGAAATGTTAACGTACCCTCCGTACGTTAACATTTCCTGATAAACAATGACTTATGAATAGCCCTTTTAAAAATAATGAACCCTTTGTTTCGAGGTGCAGTATAATTCCCCGTCTTTTGTTTAAAACACGACCGGTAGTTAGGCAGCCCGGAACAAAACGTAAATATTAACCGTTAGGTAGTTCCTGAAAGAACCTATTACCTAAAGGTTACAGTACTGTTAAAAGTTTGAGCCTTAAGTCGCTCGTGGTTACTAGGTTCGTGAAAAAACATTCAGAAGTGTATTAATACAGGCTTACGTTGTTATTTATATCACATAAATTGACTATAAAAAAAGGTTTTAATTATTAACTTACTATCTCCATGAGGATAAATAGGATGAATGTTAAAAGAAATCCAATAGTAACCCCTGAATCCCGCTGAGGTCAACCTCATTGCTAATTTGTTAGCGTTTATGTCGCAATTACTTAGGAGTATCGCTTCTAGGGTCTATTACTTTTTATGAGGGTATTTTAGGGCGGTTTCCTCATAGTTCAACCGTTGGGCTTCGTGGGCCGAACCTTAGTGGCATCTGTAGGGCATTTAAGATGTGCTTGTATCGGGTTGACCGAAATCGTTTCGAAGCCGTTGGAAGGAGATAGGCTTCATGACATTTAAAACAACCCAGATCCTTTATATGTTATTTCACCGGTTCAGATAGGTACTGTTCAATATTATTTATGACATTTTTCTATAGGTTCACGGCTTGGAAGTAGGTATGACGGCAGGTACAAAATTTATGTCTAAGGAGTACCCAGATACTTACCAAGTATACACGTGCGTGCCAAGTAGACACGTAATAAGCATAATAATGTTTGTTCACCGTCTGTGGTACCTACTCAACGTTAACGCTCGAAGGAAGTATTTTCATCGTAATCGTATTAGTTTACTTAAATAGATTAAAAATACCTAAATCAATTAAGTTCACTAACATAGCGCGGATCATCTTACTCTAGTTTATAGAATGTATTACATCCGATAATTGTGAGATCTATTAGGAATGCAAGTTTTGAGCCATCAGTTCCGTAATTTTGATATTAGTTTGATAAAGAAGTCCAACTGTGGCCTTAACAAGCCTATCTTCTTAATCCTACTACCTAATCAAAACGGATACGTTCCATGTGTAGGTACTCATTAGAATCGCCTATAGCTCCAGTGTATTTTGTAAAAAACATGCCACACGATTAAATAAATAAATAAGAATCGCCACAAAAAAAATATCTTGTGTAATACAAATATACACTTTTACACTTGTAATGACATTGAAAATATTCACAGAATTATGTTCCTTTGCTATTCATGAGCTTTTTATCCTGTTTGTTTTATTTCTTACTAGGTACCGTCAAAAC
Organism: Cydia splendana; assembly: GCF_910591565.1. Classification (NCBI taxonomy): domain Eukaryota; kingdom Metazoa; phylum Arthropoda; class Insecta; order Lepidoptera; family Tortricidae; genus Cydia; species Cydia splendana. The sequence goes on along the minus strand of NC_085963.1, from coordinate 14,412,731 downwards.
CGCAATTACCTACTAGCGTCTACCGCTGTAGTGCTTAATTTTTTCCGATTTCTAATAGTGAACATTTAATACAAATATGTGACACATTATACGGGTATGCATCGGTAATGTGATGTGAGTTAGTTAATAAAACCTTCTTACGAACTTCATATTTAAAATCTTAAAAAGTACCTAAACAAAGACTGTATTAACAAAACAACATTTAATTTACGAGTAATATTTACGTAGCGTGTTTGAAGTGACACGTCTTAAAATAACGGTACCGTTTGAAGCTCTTGAGGCGCGGCGATCGACATAATTCAGCTACAATCGTGACGTCACCACTCCGGCAGCTGGGTCCGCATCAGCATAATACTGTGATAATGTGCTCCTTGAGAAGGACGAGAGCACACGCCTGCTGGATTATGGGATTTATGGGTAAAACCTCCACGCCCAAATAAGCTCTTTATGCCTGCCCTGTCTTTTGTATGAACCCATTACTGCCAATTTTACGTGTACTTAATCCCACCATACCCTATTTCCGGCTTTACATGTTAGTTTACTTGCTTCGTAGGTTAAAATAGTTATACTATACGTAATAATTCATTCTGCTGCTACACTACACTTGTCAATTCTTCATCTTTTGATTTTAAAACAGTTATGAACAAATTGTGTTCAAGAAAATGAAAGCAATAATGTGTGTAAATACACAAATATTAATAACAATAAAAAAATATTGACACCTGATTACTATTTCAATTTTAGGCTGCCACTCAGCTCCATTTTTGCGAAAGGCGACCCGCTTTGTGCCCGGCTGGCGGCGACAGTGATAACATCGAATCAATAACCCCAAAGGAGTGTAAACGCGTCAGTTGAACGGTATTGGAGGCGCCTGTCGGAAACGTCAGATTCGAGTGCTTCCTGGCTGCGGCAGAATTTTGAACCCGCCCATTCGTTTAATTAGAAACAAGGTTCAAAATTAAATTATTTCGCAAAGTTATGGGCCGAACGTGGGTGTAGACGCTCCGTAATAGCCAAATGTTTGAGAAATTAATATAGAAGTATGTATGTTGTTGATGGCATGTTAAATAATGAATGACAGAACCGATTGCCTGAAACAAGAGCACGTAAAAATTAAACGAGACACTTAAACTTCGCATAAAGGTATATAAATCGTATATAACCTCCAAATTAAATTAAACTAATTTGTGTCTCATAGTATAGATATAAACTGCTTTAAATTACAAGAACATATGGAAATCCAAACCTAGGTACATACATTTGCAGCGCGGAAAACAGCTAGCTGTGTATATAGATGAAATAAAAGCACTTTGAACATTTTATTACCACATTTGGCTGAAGTTTGCTTGAAACTTTCCATCTTATTGAGATTCCAATGCCAACAACCAACCTTTGTACACTGCCAACTACTTCCGGCGGGTCGAATGACATGACTGTTTTTATCTCGTCATGTTTGCATTTCCGTGTTGTGATTCAATTTGCTTCAATCTTTACTTTCCGTTTCCAATTGTTAATTAGTGAAATTAAATTGATCTTTTTTCTTAGGTACTTATATAACTAGAGAAATAAGTTTTTTAAGCACGGTCAGCAGCCAAAGAGGCTTAGCGGGCAAGACATTAAAACTTACCTATCTGAACACAACTTTGTTGTTAAGGAAATATGAGAAGGTCCCATCCCACTTTGAACGCCTGACCCGCTTGGCGACTTCTGCTTAGTAAATGCTCTTAATCAGCACAACAATGAATAAGTTATGCTAGTGACCTGGCGGCTTCGCACGGGTTAGCAAATTATACACCTTCCTCAAGAACCACTCTATCAATAGGTGAAACCCGCATGAAAATCCGTTCTTTAGTTTTTCAGTTTATCGCGAACATACAAACACACAAACACAGCCGTATTCGAACAATGAGATACGTCAAATACTAGATATTAAAACGATATGGATTGGACGTTTCTAAGAAACGTCAATTTTGACACTTGTTTGACACTGACATATCCAATCCATATCGTTTGAATATCTAATATTTGACGTATGTTATTGTTCGAATACGGCTGACAGACAGACGCGGCGCGGCGGGGGACTTTGTTTTACGAGTATAAGGTGTAGTGATAACGACTGACAAATATGTACAACCTAAAATTTAGAATTTCTCTTAGGTATTAAAATACCATTTTGCCGTAAGATCTACAATGCGCCAAATTAGTGTGAAAACACGAGCCACCGCAGCCTCGTAAACTCACTATCACGGCGTAATCCAAACTCATAGACTATCCCCCATGGACTACGCGTTGTAAACACTAAAGACTATTTTATTTGTAAAACACTATGCCACGAGTCATACACTCTGTTGTAAATCCCTAGAACTCAATTCTTGAGACCTGAAATGAGCAGTCGTGTTCTCATACTACTCGTAGTATTTACTCGTAAATGTATTTATTACGAGAGCGCCTCTCAATTATCTCATATTCTCCATCTAATGGGCGGGCGTGTGATCTGCGCCTACAACTCAGGTGGGAATTAATTAAGGTGACAGTTGCGCCCTCACGAGAAGGCTGGATGTCACAACCCCATCCACGTCGCGTATAAATTTCGCCAGCGAAACTTGAGCCGGTTTTAGAGCGATTGAATTTACTAACTTCTGTAATCCACGGTCGCTGCTTAATAAGATGGATAGCGCAGATGTCTATTAAGAGAAAACTACTTGAACGGCAGGCTTTACTAAACGTTCCTAGAATAATAAGATAATGAACAGATGAGAACAAAGATGATTGATTATTGACACATGAGTTCCATGACATAATGATAATAGGGACCGTGCGCGTTAGAGGCTCTGCCATCTTGTGGCCTGAATCGGAAACATATGTGCACATGTACATTGCCAAAGCAAGTGCTACCATCTACCGTTCTCGTTGGTAAGTTTCCTTGTGCATAGTAGGTTCTGCCATCTTGTGGGCTACATCGGAAGCATAAACAACACATTTACGCCTCGCGCCAAAAACTGACGGCTCCTATCCCCCCTATAGTTCATGCACGGGGCCTATACCTACTCTGACTTTCTAGTGGTGTTCTGCAATAATTTTAGAGCTATAATTTTGTTTTTATATTTTTATAGCTATTATTATGAGAATCTATTGTTGCTGAAGATGACGTACGTACGAAGTACGAGCATGGCGTGTGAAGGAACAGCGTGCGGAAGCGGGACGCAACAGGCCTGAGCTCGGGATTACCGCCCTCAGGGGCTTCACTGCAAATTGAATGAACGCAAACATTTCTTACTACACAAAACACTAAAATAAATGTTCCATTCCTTACGGGACGAAGGATGTCAGTTATAAGTTTGAAACGGACGAAACTATGGTGCCACGTAGGCGTTTTATTTTATTTATTACCTTGATCGAACTTACATTGACAAAGACGTGTCACTGACATAAAATAATTTATACTTACACAAATGTTTTACTAACAAGATCGGCTACATCAGCCAGTTGCGAGCACACCAGCGAGAGCAACGGAGTTGACAGCAGTCGCCGTGGCCGAAGTCGGCCGTGGAGTTATTATTATTCTAGAATCTTCATTTATCAGCTGCTGTTCTTTAAACACTGTCAAATCATAGTTAATTAAAATAGATGAGGTATCAACAATTCAACAGCTCGACGTCAAACCTACAATATCAATAACTTCACATTCGTTTGACTGGAACATGATCGTACATCGCACAACAAAGCTCGCGATTGTCGTGTCAAACAAATATGTCGAGGTAATTTCAGTACCAATATACCTACAGTTAACTTTTTTCAAACTGTCGACTGGTAGAGAAAATAACGTTATCTTTATTTTGTTGGCCAATTATAATGTAGTTTGCTAACAAGTTTATGGTGCAGCGCTCACGGAAGCTCCTCAAAGAAATAACATAATTTTAGTCCCATCAGGGACGCGTCGAATGTTTTGCTACATGCGTGACTACAGTGTTTATTTAGGGTGTCATACGAAATAACATTTGTGTAATGTCAATATAACTTGATTTGCGATACCACATTGAGGTAAATAATATTAATATTAAAACAATCCAAAAGTAACTCAAGTGGACTCCGTTAAGGAGTTGAGCAAACAGACGACCATTGTTTGTTGCTTAATAATCAGTCTAGGAGCCTCGGTGTGATTAATTATAATTGTCATCTAGCGGCGCGATTCGGGAAATGAATTAGAGATTCACTAGATATGAAATAGTAAAGATATGTGACGTTCCACGGCAAAAGGTACCATTGCCCCGACTGAATATTGGAGCGGCGTTAATAATAGCGTAAGCTCCAGTCGCCATAAGGTACCTTTTGCCGTGGAACGTCACATATTTTTACTATTTCATATCTAGTGAATCTCTAATTCATTTCCCGAATCGCGGCGTAGGTGTGAGTGTAGATCTTATTCCAACGCCCCATTTAGACAGATCAAGAACTTGCATGCGATTTTCGTTACATTTGCTCGATCGCCTGTTTTTATTGTATTCTTCAGTTAGCAATGTATATTGAATATTGTATGCAAGTTCTTGAAACAAGTTTTTGATACCCATGTATAGGTATGTGTACTTGTATTTTTTACATTTAACATTATGCTATAGGGTATTTGACTGTATTTTAAATAAATTATTTACACCATGCATGAAATAAAAGCACCAGACGTTTAAAAGAGAAACGTAGACAGCAGTTATTTTTAGACACAATTTCTATTTTAAAACCTGTATAAAACTATAAAGTGTAAGTAATTTGATTGTGACGTCACATGCTAGTGTTTCATATAAATTCTATAGTAGCAAAATAGTTTTGACAGTTCGAAAAAAGAAATTGATTTGACTAGTAGTCAAATACACTATTGTGATAGGTACTGGTATGTAATATCACTAATAGGAATTCAATAAAGATCAACCATAAATAGCAACAATGAAGACCACCATGTCAATAAACATTTATTTTTATACATGGCAATATATAATTCAATTTGTTTATAAATTTTGGGTCTGTCCGTTACCTGTTTTACCAAGTTAAACAATGTGAATTGTGAAGTACTCTCTGGCGAACAGTTGGGGCTACGATACACGCGATAAATAAAATCTCAACTTGCGCTTGTTACGAACACATGTTTTAGTTAACTTGTTTATAAAATGTTTGCTTTAATTTTGTGCTTTGGGCTTGGGCAAATAATGTAGTTAGAACTTTCGGAAATGTGTTTTTGAATGTAATTACGTATACTTACTGCATATGAAAGGTAACTTACCTACAAATATATTATTATGTCTAGATACGAAAAGGATTATATATGTCAGTGTCAAAAGTCACGTTTTTGTTTGAAGAAACGTCACTTTTGACACTGTCATATCTAATCCATATCCTATCTAGACGTAATATAATATTTAACGTATCTTAAAGTTCGAATCGGGCCGAGTGTACAGAAAATGTAAACGTTTTCTGTGTCTAGGTATACATGTATATTTCAATTTATTTTACCATACATATATAGTAAAATTTAAGATATACAGCAAAATTTAAATTCTTAGACCCTTACGATGTAAATATGATTCACCCTTATGATGTTTTCGTTATTAGTTTTTAATATTAACTTGTCATTAGGTCATGTGCCGCTTCGTCATATTCCGGAAATGTCGCGCTGGCCGGCGGAAATTCGTCGGAGACTCGCAATTTGTTACTCTGCTAGAAATTGTCAGGAAACTAGCGAGTCCGAATCGCGAACACCACGTCGGCACTTAATTGACGTGCCTTAATAACACGTACATTTGACGTGTTCAGTTCTCTAATAGAAGGATTAGGTACAGTGCGGCTACATAATTAACACCTACTACACGACTGGTATCACTGTAACGTTACTTAAGAGCCAACGGGAGTGGTCATTTCTCCATACAAACGTACTCCTCGTTTTCCTCCGTGGTTTTTGAAGCTAGAGCAATGATTTTTTCAACACAGATTAATATTGTCAATATCTGTGTCGGACCGTTTTGCTTTTTTTGATATTTTTGTTTTTTAAGGCGCTAGAGCCCTTCAAAAATGGCCAAAATGGCCTAATTGACTATGCCGCAATGAGAGGCGTGGCATTCAAAACTGATATCAATTAGCCAAAAAAGCAAAACGGTCCGACACAGATAATTTCATAATCATTTAGATTTCCAAATTTGGTTACGATTGGTTAAGTTTTGGAGGAGGAAACAGAGGAGTACGAAACCTCGATTTTTGAGATTTTTACGCAGGATTTTTCGCCTTGTCCTTATCGCACTACTTTTAGGTGCCGCTTCCGTTAGCGAGACGGGTATATTTACCTAAAATATTTAAAACTCAGCTCCTGTTTCGTCTTAATTACTTGTACCTACATAATAAATAGCTATGTATTAGCGAAGATCCACGTATCAATATTTGCTATCATGACTGTCCTGCTGTTTAGTAATGTAGGGACAATTTTGTACCTTCTACTTGTAAATACATTTGCCAATAAGCCTAATGAAATCCATTACGAAAAAGTATAGACGATAAGGACCTATTAAGTCTTTATTTTAGTTTATCGTTCTTAAACTTGTATCGGTGATTAAACGTTTTGGTGAGTATTATATTATGACAAGAGGTGGCATAACTATATATATAGATATATCTGTATAGGGCATTAATCAGTGTCCGGCGACAAAAGCCGCGTACAAAGGATTTGGTCCCTGGCGCGGCGCCGTACAAATATTGATGGGGCGGGGGAGACCTGCCGCCGCTGTATTGTTATGCAGATACCTCACACATACCCTCGTAAAATCAACATCAAAATATTATAAACTGAAACCATTCTCATAAAAACCTCCTCTCTCCCCTTATCATAAACCGATTATGTAGATGTCTTCCAGAGAAATCAAACGCAATTTGTTACTGAGGTCACTCCCAAGGGTGTTATTACAGCTTTTTTATAGCTTTTCAGTTCATAAACGTTGCTGAAGTGGCTTAAAGCTGTCATAAGGGGCATTTAATCCGAATAAAACCCTTTGGGCAGCGAACCGGCAATGCATGAGTGTCCTCGGAAATGATATTTGCTTACGGGAAATTAGAACTAAACAGCATAATGCCATCCCTTGACCGATCAACCTGTATTAGGTAGATAGGTAGGTATCTAACTATCTACCGGAATTTAACACTTTTCGGTTTGTTACCTCAAACCACTTTTTTAAACTTCAAGATTAAACGAATTAAGTAATTCTAAACGAATCAGGGAAAGATATGTAAGTACGTTGGTAGTAGATCCAGTAACTTAGCACTAACACCAATCTTTTCTAACTCATCTGGCCTAATTCCGATTCAAACCAATGTGGTAGAAGTTAGTGGGGAGTTTTTAGATGAAAGTCGGTTGCAGCGTGGTCATCACTTAGCCGAGATATCGATCGATGTGCCTCATTCATGCGGAGTCGCACGCTGACACAGAATAAGCCCCTCCAGTACCTACACTTTATGTTGAAGGCATTATCAATCTTCTACATCATAAAGTTTTCACGTACCTATTTACAGTTTTATTGTTGGCAATTTTATTCATTACAAAGACAAACTAAATCATGGTAATTGTCTTCATACATAATTATTTTCTTGGTTCCATGTTTATCCCTCTTATATTGTAAAATGATACTTACTGTATTTTTTCGTTTACTTGCGTTTTTATTTACATACTTTTCAACCGGCTTGTGCTCTTTCCATTTCACTTTACATCTGGTTCCGTAGACTTTGCCTGAACCCTCATAATCTCATTGATCCATCCGTCTGCCAGTCGGACTGTAATTTTATAGACGGTTGACTTGAAAATGCCGCGTTGCTGTATATAGACACAACTGATAAAGTAGAAAATACATATAAAAATAAGTTTATGGCAAAAATGTCATTTTTGGTACAAGATTTTATAGCTGACTGTACTTTACAACTAATACTCATCGAGACAATTCTAAAAACCCCTAACACAATTAGGTTGCGTTGTTTCATCACAGAGTTCCTATGGCCACCTCCTGTCTCCATCATCAGTTCAGCTCGATGGTACCATAATATTGCATTGTCATCCCATTTATACATGCATACAAAATTTCAGCTCAATCGGAAACCGGGAAGTGGATCAAATTTAACTTGCAAGATTGATTACAGACAGACAGACAGACAGACAGACAGACAACGGCCAGGTGAAACTAAAAAAAATAAAAGCTTGTAATTATTCTAACTAAACAGTTACCTTTGAGGTAAATAACGTCATAAAACTATTAGAAACTATTTTATTATATTTTAATTTATTTTATTTCAAGTAGAAACACTACTACACACGCACCTAAATACTTACATTCATTACAATGCGAAATAAATGTCATATACGCAGAAAAAGTGGCCAAATTCCCAACGTCATACAAATCAATAGAAAAAAGATTAATTAATAATAGATAGCTAATACCTCATCTGAATGAGGAGTTTCCGGACACACGAAAGCATTTTTGCCCAAGCTGAAATGGAGATCTTCGCTAACGCTCGGTCCATAAATCAGTCAGAAACTTGAGTGTGATATTTGATCTGAATCTCAATGTGTTTTTAACCTCAATATTGAAGTAAATATTTTTTTTTTGAAAATCGCTGTTGTTTTTCGGTTAGACATGGAATGCCAAGTTAAAAGTGCCGCGAAGAATGTTCCTTGTCACATTTGCTGCACTCGTCGAAAGTTGCATCGGCGCGGCACAAGATGCTAGCTGCTAGATGCAAGAAGCTAACAGCTGCACAGAACGTTTTTGAGTAAACGGCGGCGTATTTCTTCTTGCTTTTTCTAAACAAGTTTTCAAATTTGAACCCTATTTATAAAAAGATAGGGTTCAGTTTGATCGTTCCAATTTAAATATGAGGTTGAGTAAGTATAGAACGTTTCCATTTGTTAAAAATAAAAATAAAACAATATTTTTTGTGGGCACCTATTGTTCTTACTCCGTTCCATGTATTGCATTGGTTGAACTTCAATTACTATTTCTCATGCATAAATTGTTTGCAGATATCTTCCCGGTACCTACGTTACAAGTGCAAAGTACTTCGGTACCTACACTATTTGAACATTTTTTCACCGCGAAGAATTTGCATGCATAGGTAGATTACAATTTGTTTAGAGTGAAATAGTTTATAGTTATCCTGCATGCCACCTTTCCCACGCTTGTTATTGATTTTGCCTTCATTAAGTACGATTGTTCGTGTTAATAACCATCGAGAAACAATTCAATGAGCAATATGGCATACATATACCTACTTAGATATATGAAAATTAGGAAGTTCGGTCAATGATTGGGCGATTAATCATCAGAGTCATCTTGAATCGACATCCGAGTGGGCATGATTGATAGCGATGTCGATGACTGCTTAGTTAGATATTACAATCGCTGCTGAATCGGGATCCGATGAAAGGACGAAAGATCAACAATAAGTCTATTAGTCACTCGAGCGTTATAATTTTTCGCCTTTTAAGTAGACGTCTATTTTTGATTTCATGAAACCGTATACAAGAGCGCTAGATAATTTTGACGTGTTTTATTTTGTTAGATAAATTACCTACTTAATAACAAGACGCGTGTCGTTGCGTGTGGTTATAGTTCCTTTGTTTCTGTTACCTACTCAAAAATATAGGGCCATCCAGAATAAATCATCAATATTCATTCGAATGTACGACCGTTTTTATAAGTATAAATAGTCACTTCCCAACGTACCAAGTTTTTTAAATCTGTATTTATATAATACCTAGAGCCTACTCCATTGACTATACATGTAAATATTCATACTTGCTCTGAAGTAAAAGGTAAACAACACACAATAATAATAATATCCATCACTATTCTATAAATTTCACTCTTATGAAGCGTTCCAGTCTTCAATAATCAGGCTTCACTGTACCTACATCATTGAGTTCAGCGCATAGATCAACTGCTAAGCCGCGACAGACGCTCTGTCACGTTCAGGCGTGGATGCACTGCCTGCATATCCAAGGGTATTATTCCAACCACTTACAAAGCTCAGACATATCAAACGCTTAGGTGAACTAACATAAGTAAGTATGCTCTTATTGTTATCTATTCCACCTAGAGTAGGGCATACAGATGCTTTTAACCAACAATGCTGCACCAAAATTGCTGGAAAATTAACAATCACTGATAATAATCTTATTGTCAAACTTGCTTTGCACTCCAGGGCCCCATGATACAGGCTCAGCCTACTTAGTTTGGGTTCCGCAGACATTTCTTTTATGTAAAAATTGTACTGTTTAACAATAAAAATATTTTGATTTGATTTTGTTGTGTCTGGCGAGCTCGGGCAATTTGCCTTGGGGCAGGGGCAATTTTTCCCAGAGCCTAAGCTTAGCCCTGAAGAGAAGCAATGTGGCAATTGTCTTGGCAACAATGCCTCGGGCAATACTCCCTAGTCTTAATTGCATTGTACAAGCTATTTAGATATTACGGACATCGAGGTTTGTCTGACCGAAACTATATATCTCACGCTGTCGCTCATCGCTAGGTTAAATTATGATGCCATGATGACCCAAGCAACGTGTCCCTTGAGAGAGGTGTCGCGCGAAATTAATCTAGCCCAACGTTAGTTGGTGTTTCATGTAGGCTGGATTAATTATATAGTAATACAAGAATGTATCACATATTATAAGATAAATCCGACAAGTACTTATGTAATTTACATTATAATCTTATACCTTTAAACGAGCAATTTGTGTTTATTCATTTATTTGTATATATATTTCGGGATCTCGGAAACGGCTCTAACGATTTCGATGAAATTTGGGTTTTCGGGGGCGATAAATCGATCTAGCTAGGTCTTATCTCTGGGAAAACGCGCATTTTTTAGTTTTTATATGTTTTTCGAGCAAAGCTCGGTCTACCAGATATTTTTAATATTAAATGCCATCGGTGATGACGGTTTTATAAAGAAATTATTTATAGGCAATGATTATCTAAACAGGACCTAATCGTGTATTAAAAACAATTTACAGTCAATGTATTAAATATCGACACGGACAGTGCCAAAAATATGTACACACTACAAATATATGTTTAACTGCCGTATTCGAACTTCAAGATATTGACAAGAGACGACACGTACTAGATCCATTCTAGATACGTTATAGTTTAGATATCAACTACTTAGTTCTCTTTTGCAGCGCAATTCGGGCAACCAATGTCACTTTTACGTTAGATAGAGTAAGATATCTATTAGATGTGAATTGGATCTCTAAGTCATATCCTGTGGAAATCGTTCAACAGTATCTCCAGAATCGCGCAAATGTCAAATTTGACAGGTTAGATCTTAAACACATCGTTATCGTATCTTGGTGATGTCTAAAAGATGTCTAATAGATGTCTATTTCAAAATCCGAATCGGGCCCTTAGTCTCAAGAGGTTGAAAGTAATATATGTATTACCTATGAAAATTGAGGAGAAAAAAATAATACGAGTACATCAACATACTTATACCAAACACCAAGTTAAGTTAAGTCATTAGGTGGCTAGTGAAAGGTTAAGTCGCGAAAGCCAGTAAATAAGGGAACGAATTTATGGCCGGTGCTAGCATACGTTCGGGATAAATTACTTCAAGCTACGGCGGGAACATTATCCGTGCGATTAGTACAAAGAACGCGTAGAAAAAGTTCGCGACAACAGACATTAACAACTTTCTACTTTACGATCCCTTTGTAGGAAACGAAAAGCTATTTGGAATAGGCGTGCGCAAAAACATCTACGCACATTTTTTTATTTAAGACAACGTTAGTGACACACGGTTTAAATTGTTCCAACAACAATGTATATGTTACCGTAAAAAGTAAAAATCCGTTTTTAGTGAAAACGCATTTTTCTTAGTTAAAACTAGTTTTCCGTATCGCCAGTGAAAACGCGTTGTGACGCGCAGTGCAAGTGTCATTTATACATTATAATTTCATGACAGTTTGACGTTTAAAATAAGACTTGCAATGCGTATGCTAACAAAATCGTTGCAGACTTTTCTTTATCTAACTCTAACGGTTTATCGTTGTCTCGAATTAAAATCCTATGAAATAATAAATAGAACTAAATCCTAAATATAACTATAAATTACTATAATACACATTATATACATATTTACAAATAAAATATACAAAAACCTTAATAACTAATAAACAACCCAAAATAAGTCCTCAAGGCTCAATCAATCTATTTGGTACTAGCGACCGTAAAAAACCGTAACAAATTATACATCTAAACCTTCCTTAAGAATCACTCTATTTATAGGTGAAAACCGCATGAAAATCCGTTTAGTAGATTTTGAGTTAATCACGAACATACATACAGACAAACAGACAGACGCGGCGAGGGACTTTGTTTTATAAAGTGTAGTAGTGATGTACTGGTAAGGTAAGGACTGGCAGTAGTGGCAGTAGAATCATTTTATGACAAGTATCATTAGAGGATATAACCAACGGAGACGCCATGTCTATAATTTTCGGTACAAAATAGTCTGCCATTTTTTGCGGGGTAGGGGCACATCAAATGTATGCGTAACGTAAACATAGCCATGTCAGATAAACGTCAGGCCATACATGTGGTTGACATGTCGTTGACCATTGGCCGCCTATTTTCGACAGAGGGGAACGCCTGTTAATGACCACTCCGACTGACTGACTGACTGACTGATTTTGACTTTAATTTTCTTTTGTCAAACCTCTGTTTAAATGAAAATAGAAAATTCCCGTCGCCGGAAAATACATAACGCAACTATAAAGCAAGCATGAAAAAGTCAGGGAAAGTTTAACAGGATAAGTTTCAGTACATTATTCCCAAGACACTCCAGCTGTTTCTTTAGGCGTTGTTCGGACTTGTTGATGTCGGAATTTTATGTCTTATTGCCCTTATTGCTATATGTTTATTGCCAGCGCGAGCTACGTGCTACGCTTGTAACTGATTATAATTATGGTTTCCCCGCTTTGTAGCGAAAAGCGCCTACAAACAGAGAACCAGCCTAGCGCGTCGCTGGCAGTGAATGAATGTGAGTTCGGTTCAGAGGGTAAAAACGGGACCCTCTTACTAAGACTCCGCTGTCCGTTTGTCCGTCTGTCTGTCACCAGGCTGTATCTCATAAACCGTGATAGACAGTTGATATTTTCACAGATGACGTATTTCTGTTGCCGCTATAACAACAAATACTAAAAACAGAATAAAATAAATAGGTATTGAAGTGGGGCTTCCATACAACAAACGTGATTTTTTTGCCGTTTTTTGCGTAATAGTATGGAACCCTGAGTCCGACTCGCACTTGTCCGGTTTTTTAGGATTGGCGTGCATCTCGTGCACGATTTTCACTTGCATGCACCAATCAGCGTGTGTGATTTACAAGGTCGTATGAGAATAAGATCTAAACTGTAACAAGAGCTTAAATCTGAATCGGGCACTGTGTTTAGGATCATTGTTATATATTTTCTTCGGAAAATTGTAGGTGCAGTCGCCATCAGATATATCGGAGCGGCCAAGGCGCTCACAAATATCTAAACACGCCTCTATTGTCAAGGCGTTAGAGCGCGTGTTCAGATAATGTGAACACCTTAGCCGCTCCGATATATCTGATGGCGAATGTACATATTACCTAAATCTTTATTTATAGTCAAATGTGGATTGCGGATTGTATACACTGCGGTATTGACAAAGTGGAAAACATCCTTTCAGCATAAATTGCTATTGACCTTGGGCTCTACAGTTGAAATATCGCGTCTGCGAGCGCCGACCGGAACAAATAGCCACGGGAAGGAGCATCCTTCGGAGACGAGAGACGCTTGTTGGCGCGAGGCCACGACGCGGCGGCGCCCGCTCTATAAAACCAGGCTTATGTTTTAATTTACTAAGAGACAAATGCGGTGGTGGCCGAGTGGATCTGACGTCCGACTTTCAATCCGGAGGTCGCGGGTTCAATCCTGGCTCGTACCAATGAATTTTTCGGAACTTATGTACGAAATATCATTTCATATTTACCACATGTAAAGTCCCCAACCCGCATTGGGCCAGCGTGGGGACTATAGCCCCAAATCCTCTCATGCTTGAGAGGATACGTGTGTCCAGCAGTGGGACGTATATATGCTAAATTATTATTATTAATTATTAAGAGACAACTATTTTTAGGGTTCCGTACCTCAAAAGGAAAAAACGGAACCCTTATAGGATCACTCGTGCGTCTCTCTGTCTGTTCGACCATTCCCCCCTTTATCTCCGAAACTACTGGGTCTAAAATTTTGAAAAAAATACACTAAACTGTTCTTTACCTACAGAGACAGAAAAACCTATTAGAAATGTGCAGTCAAGCGTGAGTAATACTTAATGTACGGACCCTTGAAACGCGAGTCCGACTCGCACTTGGCCGGTTTTTTTAATAGAGAATTCAATATTTTTCTCATAGACCTTAACTTAATCAATGGCTGTCGGTGACTTACCTACCATTGCAGCTTTCTTTTGAAATCATAGGATATTTATATTTATAGGATTTATGGACATTTGAGCTATATAAGGTGCCACCTTATTAGTTGCAGAATTTATACAGCTGATAGTACTCGGTTCCTGGAGTATATTTAAGTATAAAACATTATAGCTTTTACGATGTTTTTTTGGAGAAAACTGAAAAACAAATTTGCTAGGTAAAACATCCTGTTAATGTGATTATTAAATGTGAACTCATTGAACAGATTCTAGTACCTCTTTTACCGAACACCTGACTGTCTGGCCACAGTTTTCCCGCCGAACCATAATGAAATTAAATTTTTTGTTCGGTAAATTAAAACAAAAAAAAAATAATTAAATATTCTTAATTTCTATTTAAAGTTAATTGTTTTAAAGTAAAGTATCATCTGTTAAAATATCTGCAACTAATAAAGTAGCACCTTGTATATTAAATACCTATAAATGCTATGTTATTACTTATTATATTGTTCATGTGCCATATTATAATTGGATTTTCAGATAAAAAGGATCTTATTGCACTTGAAGCATAAGGACCCTTCTGTGTTGGAAAGCCACATATATACCTACCTTTATAGAGTCAGACCAAGAATAGTCTGCAGCGAATTTGATAGCCCACGCAGTGAAAGTGTTATTTTAAACGTCAAACTTCTATGAAATTATGACGTATACATGACACTTGCACTGCGTAGGCTATCAAATCCGCTGCAGACATTTTTTGGTCCGACTCTAGTGTATATGCTATCTTTATATTTCAAGCTTGGGTTAATTGCACTGAGGAACGGTCTTATCGCGTGATTACCAGAGAGCCATTAACTGCAATGTAATATTAAAATGCGGTCTCGTCTTCAAGTTTAATATTCTAAAGAGATTTTAACTTCAGGGAACTCCTTCATTTTATGTAACATCGTATAATAAATAATAAAGTAAGCATTTGCCTTTTTATAACGGATTTGGTACTTATATTTTTAAAGATACTTACTCGAAATTTCAAGGATAATGTGGTTATTTGAATACTGTTGAAATTTAGGTTTAACCGCTTTCGCGAATAACGTCTAAAAATAAGATTTAGTAGGTACTTTTAGGACGTGATTTATACGGTATTTTAGTCGAAACCGAATTATGCTTTGTAATTTTTTTTAATTTACCTACCTATAGTAGGTTTGGTCGAAATAAGTACAAAAGACCAATGAGCCGTTTTGATGCCAGAAACATCGCAACGAAAGAAAAAGTGACCAATGTATTTTTCTTTTGTATATGACATACATTTGTATATGACGACCGGTCTGGCCTAGTGGGTAGTGACCCTGCCTATGAAGCCGATGGTCCCGGGTTCGAATCCTGGTAAGGGCATTTATTTGTATGATGATACAGATATTTGTTCCTGAGTCATGGTTGTTTTCTATGTATTTAAGTATTTATATATTATATATATCGTTGTCTGAGTACCCACAACACAAGCCTTCTTGAGCTTACCGTGGGGCTTAGTCAATTTGTGTAAAAAATTTAATGTCCTTAATATTTAATATTTAATATTTAGTTCCAGTTTACACTTTGGGCCCGATTCGGATTATTAAATAGACATCTATTAGACATCTTTTAGACATCACCAAGATACGATAACGATGTGTTTAAGATCTAACCTGTCAAATTTGACATTTGCGCGATTCTGGAGATACTCTTGAACGATTTCCACAGGATATGACTTAGAGATCCTATTCACATCTAATAGATATCTTACTCTATCTAACGTAAAAGTGACATTGGTTGCCCGAATTGCGCTGCAAAAGAGAACTAGTTGATATCTAAACTATAACGTATCTAGAATGGATCTAGTACGTGTCGTCTCTTGTGAATATCTTGAAGTTCGAATACGGCAGTGTTAGTGGTTTGTACACATTTTGATAGTGATACTCGGAATTTTATGTATGTTAGAATCTTTTTGTTATCTAAATTCTATGTTATGACCTCGAGGTAAGTATCAGTATGCGTAATCGGAGAGCCCATATTCTAGTTAGCTTGAGTGTTAAACTCGCTTACACCCTTGATACGCTCCGATACCAACCTGGATGGGAGACGTGATCCATTAGTCCATTAGTAATATGAGGCCTACAAAGCGCTTCGTCAATTCTATGCAGTTGGCGGCTGCATTCAAGCTTGTGAATATCTTGAAGTTCGAATACGGCAGTGTGTGGCAAGAATATGGTGTGATTGTGTTTAAGCTTGCAACCTGCTTTAGCCAGCTGCACTACCTATTACAACAAGTGTAATAGTGCAGCTGCGGTCGGAAATGCGTTATATCACCATATTACGTGCAGTCCGTATCGTCATTCATTTTGCTATGGAAATTGACAATAAAACCGGCGCGTTGACTGCTGCAGTAGTGTCGGAGCAGTAGTGCAGCTAGCTGCGGTCGGAAATGAATGTTACCTTTAGACAGTTAATTTGTCATTTCACCTTCTATCGCATTCTAGGTTTAAATTCCTTGATTAGTCACGGCGGAGCTATCTATCGTACAGATTCGAGTATTATTTTGTAATAGGGAATATTACGTGAAACTGTGCGTAGGAGGCGCCACTACCACTATCCTAGATATGAGCGCCGCGCCGGCGCGCCGCCGCCGCCGACAAAATTTACGCGCCGCCGCCGCCGACGCTGCGCTATCGGCGTGGCATCGGCGTGACCTTGTTAGATACTACTACTTTCAGAATCAGATAATATATAATTTATCTAGTTTAGATCTTTAACGGCGCCAGTCTGAATAGCTTATAGACATTCAAAAGGTATTTTAGGTCCATATAATTCTAAAATATCGATGGTAAATTCAAACTTTTCTGTTTGGTAACCGCGCTACTAGTGTTAGAGCAACGAAATGACTCACTTTGCCAGCTGGCTAGCTCATCCGTCATTCACCGCGAATTCAATTATTGCAAGCATGGTTTAAATGTCTTAAAAAGGTGTAAAAGGGGGTTAATTTCAGATATTAAGCGTTTTCACGCCCAAAGGTCCGGCCGTTGGCTTTGCACGGAAGGCATCGGAAACGGAATCAGGTCTCATTTTAAGCTTGGCCATTG
Organism: Cydia splendana; assembly: GCF_910591565.1. Classification (NCBI taxonomy): domain Eukaryota; kingdom Metazoa; phylum Arthropoda; class Insecta; order Lepidoptera; family Tortricidae; genus Cydia; species Cydia splendana. Next base: position 14,395,147 of record NC_085963.1, on the reverse strand, counting down.
TTCAAATTTCAAGCTTTGCTCTCTCGCAGACCAATCTTTGGCCTCGCATCGCTCGCATAGAAGTAAGCCGCTATCTGAACCTCCAAGTTTTCGGCCCTGTTTGGAGCGTAACTTTTAAAATTAAAATTCCTCGCTTTTAAAATGCTTGGTTCTTCTCCAATCTTAGCTCCACTGCAGCACGGCCTTTGGCCTCGCACGAATGCACCTACAGGAGAGCCCCAGAGGTCTTTAACACTGTGGCCACGGTCTTTATCGGCCTTCGGTCTTGCTTACACTGGACCAATTCCAAGCTCTGCCCTCTTGCAGCTTGGCCTTCGGCCTCGCACAGAAGCGCGCCGTAATCGGCACTCCGCGCATTCGGCCGTCAGCCAAGCTCACACTTGGCGTTCGATTCTAAGCTGTATGCTTACCTGCAGCTCAGCCTCTGGCCTCGGATGGGAAGGCGTCGGAATCTGGTCTTCGGTGTTAGGTGGAGCTCGGCCTTGGGCCTCACTTTTTGACATAAACTTGTTTGTTGGGTCGATATTGGTTAATAACGGAGCTTGAATTTCCTCACATCGGCTCTTTGGACAGTCGACCAGATGTTTCCCTGATACAGTCAATCCGCTACTTTTTACTTAGCACAATAGATAAGGGCCTCGCAAAGATCTTCCGGCCAGGGCCTCGCCAAGATTAAGACCGCCTCTGATGCCGCTCGATACCGTTTATACTATATAAAACTTTTTTCGTACCTTTATTCAATAAATTTTGCTTGCAATTGAAAAATGCACTTATTTTATAACTTTCTTACAGCAAAAACGTGTAAATTCGGTAAAATTTTGGTTTGAATTCTTTTTTCATTAATCAAAGGTGTTTCAAGGCCACGCCGCCGATTCGCCGCCGCCGCCGACCGATTTTGACCGGCGCGCCGCCGCCGGCTAAATGCCTATCGGCGCTCATATCTACACTATCCGTCACAATCTGGGGGTCTACCGCGAAACAAGAAAATTGAAATTTTGTTCTCTATCACTCTTGCATATTCGAGTGTTAAAGAGGCAGATAACTAAATGTCGACTCTCGCATTTCCCGATAGGCGATAACAAACCGCCTTGATGCATCAATGTCATATTTTATTGTCTGTGAAAACTTGCCAAAAACAGTTTAAAGCACAGTGTGTATAAGTTACTCTATGGTTTACTAGTGGAGCTAGTGCTGCACTCTGATGGCAGAACATTGCAGTAATACCCCCTATTACCTAGGTTTTATTCTAACAACATAATAATACTACGATATTCTTAGAAAAAGCTAAAAAGCTTTACCTAAATTTATGTGTGGGTACACTAATATTTCAAAGACATAATGCCAAGGCTAACCCAAACAACTTTAGAAATAGGGATAATCCGGGGAATAATACTATGTATTAAATCAGATGATACGTGGGTATTTACATAATATATGCTTAACAAACGGCAACATTGTCTCGGCCTGCATAATTCAAAACCCAGAAGAGTTTCAGTCTCTTGCCGCGAAAGAAAAGAAACGTCGGGAAAGACTTATCTTGATTATTTTGTCTTTTATAAAATGACTGTATTTTTTACGATGAAATGTCTTAAGGGAGAATTTTGTTTAAAAAAAAACGGATGAAACATAAAACGTCATCAGCCTCCAGTTAAGATCTGAATCTTTGTATCAACTTACTGCCCGATTCGAACTTTAATATGCGTCAATTAATAGATCTAGAAACGATATGGGTTAGATGTGTCAGTGTCAAACGTGACATTTTAGTTTGAAGAAACGTCACATTTGACACTAACATATCTAATATCGTTTCTAGGGGCCCGATTCGGATTTTGAAATAGACATCTATTAGATATCTTTTAGACATCACCAAGATACGATAACGATATGTTTAAGATCTAACCTGTCAAATTTGACATTTGCGCGATTCTGGAGATACCCTTGAACGATTTCCACAGGATATGACTTAGAGATCCAATTCACATCTAATAGATATCTTACTCTATCTAACGTAAAATTGACATTGGTTGCGCGAATTGCGCTGCAAAAGAGAACTAGTTGATATCTAAACTATAACGTATCTAGAATGGATCTAGTACGTGTCGTCTCTTGTGAATATCTTGAAGTTCGAATACGGCAGTAAATCTATTAACTGACCTATCTTAAAGTTAGAATCGGGCCGATATTCTGGTCCTAGAGATCATGCTCAAGTAAGTTCAAAAATGTTATGTTATTTTTGTTACATTCCCGATGCTTTCTATCATGGTATTTGAAACCTGAATATATTTGACTAAATAACTGTATGTATACCATATTTAAATGCAAATACGCTAACGGCATTATATAAGTTCCTGTCCTATTTTCGCAGCATGTGCCGCCACGGCGGCGGCGGCTACGGCGTAGCTCGTAGCGCTCGTAGCCGCGGGGACTCATTACCCGGCATCGTTAGCATAAGGCATTCAGCCCGCGCATATGCGCTTTAGCAGCACCAAAACTAACCGGATAATTATTTTCATCCATTGCTAGCCCACCTTAGGAAAGTAATTGTAAGATTAAAAATCCCTTTCACCTAAAAATAGCTTACTTTTCAAGCTAAAAATAATGCAAGTATAGTATTTGAAAAGTTAACTACTAGCACTTTTCTTTTTATATGCACAGACTTTAAATGTTCATAAAAAAGCATTTGCATTTAATTACTATACCGGGTGTGGCCTGTAATATGAGCAAAAAATTAAACTGTAGGCTGTACTCCCCATACTGACCAACATTTGTTCAGCGACTTTTAAAAATAACTTGTGGTTTATTTTTTAATACACTTTAAAGTTTATTCTAAAACGCAATGTATTGCGAATTTTGTTATGTTTAAGGCGTGACAAGCAACGTCAATCACAATGATAATGGCGTGGCAATGGCGTCCATTGACGATAATATTTATTTTGTATGAAAAATAGGGAGTCTAAATACTTAATAATTTTTAAAAGTTGTTGAACTAAAGTGTCACCTTTTGAGGAGTACAATCTATGTTTTAATTATTTGCTCATGTTACAGGCCACACCCGGTATAGAGTATATAGAGCTTCCAGTTCCATCATCATACAAGTGTACTAGAATCCAAATTATAGTATTGTATTGATTAGTCAATAAGTTTACGGCTTACGCCAACATACATGTAGCGTGTACATACAATTAAAATAAATTCGTAAAATTCATGGTTAATTAATTCGGAATTCATAAAACAAAAAGAACATATTGTCTGATATGCACAAAAAAATCTGCTTGATTAAATACCTCAATATTGCATAACATAACATTACAGGCAGAAAGCACGTAATAAAAAAACCCTGTCATCCAAAAAATCTCTTTACGAATACCTCCGCGTTCAAAATTCGCGAGGAACGAAACTGAATAAAGTAAGCTTCAGGTGCAATTTAGGTGCGCGTAATTAATATAATAAGTCTCTTAACGAGAGCTACGTTAATGTTTCCGGCTTTTTTGTGCGAAATTCCTTCGGTTAATTGCTATAATTAATGATTAATCGCCCAGAATTGTACCTCGGCTCTCAACTTTATATGTACTTTTGTACAGACAATTGTAAAAATATGGGTGTACAAATCATCTCAAAAATATGTCCCATAACTCTTATGTCAGTGAATTAAGAACTATGGGAAATATTTTTGAGTAAGTTATCTACACCCATATTTTTACAGTTGACTGTACGTGTCCCGCAGTGTATGTACAACCGCTGAACTAAACTGCTTCATCCGACCCCATTTGTCTTTGGGGATGGCCCTGTCTTGTTCGTGAAGTAGTAGGAGTTACGTAAAATGAGTTTTTGTTTAGAAACTTCGCAGAAATAACTTACTTCGGTTGAGAGGCAAATAACGTGTAAATGAATTCTACCTCTTACTATTTTATAAAAAAATATACAGAATAAAAAATAGTTTATTCAAACAGTTATCTTGACGAGAGGAAAAAAAATTTAAATATATTTTTAAATACTCTTAAACTATTCAATCGACATTTCATCTACGTTCATAGGCAACGTAGTAAGACAAAAATATGCTATTGTTGCGAAGAAGCATCCTTAGATGTAATTACGACTACGAATTAAGGAAATCTGCATATATTAGGTCCTTACCTATGAAATTGGCGTTTTTGTTCATAGATATAAGTCTGATCCTAGTTTTTTTTTTTTTACAAAAGTACATACACAATTACAATAAAACTACAGTGCACTCAATAAACAACGATTTTACATACAATTAATTGTTATTTTTTATTGTTAAGTGTTCAGAATTAAGCCTTGAAAATAGGTCTTTTCATGTGCTGTCGGTTCGAGTATTAAAATTACTTATATTTTTCTAATGGTACCAATTTTCAAGAAATGGAGATATTGAAAACATACCTTAAAGGTGTCAAAAATTACTGGAAAAATTTTGTTTGGTTTGAATTAGCCATCAAAAAAATATCCGCAAAATTAATTGTATGGAAATTCGTGTTTCGTTGAAATTCTCCGTACAAAACGCCAATTTCATAGGTAATGACCTAATATTAAAATATTTACGACTCTCGCGGCATTTTAGAGCGACCGCTCACAAGTCTGTGGGTGAGAACAACGTTTTAGTAGATGGAAATTAAGTTCAATGGCTACCGTTCTTTTTACGGCACTTATGAAAATTAGCCTTTCTAATATAAATTAGTTCTAACGGCTCAATTCGGAAAATGAATTAGATTTCTACTAGACTTCAACAAGTTACGATACGGATAATTTAAAGATATTTGTAAGATAGATATGTCAAATTTGACGTTTCCGCGATTCTGGAGGTCCTCTTGAACGATTTCGACAAGTTATGACTTAGATATCCAAGTCACATCTAGTCGATATCTAATGTAGATCTAGTTGATCTCTAAATCGTCTCAAGATCTTGTGATTATCTCGAAATCCGAATAGGCCTGTAAGTCACACGGCGCGATTCGGGAAATGAATTAGACATTCACTAGATATGAAATAGTAAAGATATGGGACGTTCCACGGCCAAAGGTACCTTATGACGGCTGGCGCTTACGCTATTATTAACACCGCTCCAATTTTCAGCCGGGGCAATGGTACCTTTTGCCGTGGAACGTCACATATCTTTACTATTTCATATCTAGTGAATCTCTAATTCATTTCCCGAATCGCGCCGAAGATCTCCTATTCCTTTATATGTTGAAATAGCGACCCGACCCGGCTTTGCACGTGTTACACAAAAGCTTAACAAGTTATACACCTAAACGTTCCTCATGAATCTCTGTTGATGGGTGAAAACCGCGTGGAGAGCCGTTCCGTAGTTTTTGAGATTATCGCGAACACACATACACACAAACAGACAAACGCGGCGGGGGACTTTGTTTTATAAGGTGTAGTGGTGATATTTATTTGATTTGACAATTGCATTTGTCTTGGCAAGTTTTGATGACTAGGCGCACTGGAGCCGGTGGAGGATGTAATCTAATCTAATTTATTGTTTATTATATCCGTAAAAAAAAGTCAGACCTGGCTAGTACGGAATGTGTTTAATTCAAAGAGCGCTTGAATGCATAATTACGAGTATAATCAAGAAAGCGCGCTACCGTCCGAAATGCAGTGTATACTTATACATATGAGGACAGTAAATGGCTTTTTCGAGGTGTGAAAGGCAGAGCGAGCTGTGCAAGCACCTGTATTCAGCTTTTGTTCGCTGGGGACCGCACGTGACACTCGTTCGCAATTTACATTGCACGTGTGCCTGAATAACGGTTTAGTTGCATAGAAACGCATATGTATTGAATACTAGTATTTGCCTCAATGTGCAGGAGATGAGAATCATTGATTTTCCTTATGTGGCCTGCATCTACACTGTGCACATTTTTAGCCAACTGCCGAATAAATATTTCGAGCGTATGTATGCCTAAGTACACTGTTTGATGTATTGCAATATTTGAGTGGTTATAACTTATAAGATTCATCTTAATTGCGAAAGTGACATAAGCTGTGTTGAAACAGAAAATCCTAACCGTATTCGGTTTTTTAATTTCTTTATTCGACTTGTGGTTAATAATATAGTGTACTAGGTATTTTAACTGCAAACCGATGGCAGCGCATAATGATGTTTATAAGTATTTAGATGTTAGAAGTTTTCATATTAGAGTTTTAATATATGCCGCTCGAATTTAACTTTTATTCACATAGGACCGTACGAACGTGATGGCACTCAAGCGAATTTACATTTGCTACAGGTGTTTCTAACATAATATCTCGCTTTTGCTGAAGATTGTATTGTCAACTTTATCCCGTAGTAACAAATGTCAAATTTAAATAAAGAAATGCTGGCAATGTAGACCAGCCCCGTTGAATAATGGAAGATAGGAATAAAGTTATTGATAAGCTGTGCGAGCGAACGCGTTATTCTACTATGGAATGTGATAAATATCTGCAGTTTTAAATATTTTTGTGACAGATATTTAAAGAAAGTAGATTTGCATTGTTGTAGAATTCCAGGAAGGCTAGTATACAATAGTTTTTAAACTAGGAAGCTTTAAGTACCTAGTAATTATCTACTGCTATTTCCTTTTTAATATATTTAGTACCTAAATAAACTTATTAAGGTTTTATATCTGTAAACGTGTATCTAACAAATATACGTAACTGTGTTTGCCAGGCACATACAACGGATTACTAGCTCTAACGTCTGTGGCTCCCTCTAATGAATAGTTAACTTAATTAGGTGGGAGTAAACACAACGATACTAGTGCATTAGTAATGAATGACATTACACTCAGCGGTTCTGCCCCATTCAAGACAAACCGACACTTACACCCTCATAGATAACTCTCAATATAAATAATAATGTTTACAAAATTCTAGAAGCATTTAAAAGAAAGTTTCATTATAAACCTTATCTTATCGTAAACTGATAAAAAAAATACACGTATGTACCGGAAACTACATACATTGTTTTTGTAATAAACTGGACGTGTGGTACAGTTACAATTTATTATATACCCCCCCATATATATCGTTGAGAAACATGAAATGTACCTATACATATCTTTTTATTAAACTATGCTGAATATTTATTGATTGGCAAAATAAATAATTTCATACGTTACAGTGGTCTTGGATTGTCAGATAGTTATTATTATTAATCCATGACGCGATGCCGTCACTTTCGATTGCACAGATAATTTACTTTACAATTGTATACCCACTATCTGGCAAATTTACCAAAAAACGTGGCTAGTCGGATCGGCGTGCCGCGTCGTGTGGTTATCGCCCGTGAAAATGGTCATCACATGCTGACTGCATTAAATTGCTTGCGTTATTTCGTGCATACGAAATCGTTCGGTCATTCCAGACTAAAGGTATATTGGTTGCTGTAAAAGTGGATATAAATATTATATAATGGATATGAATAAAATATAATGACAAGAGTCAATATTTAAAGAACGAAAGTAGGTCGCTCTATAGAAAATATACTTCAGAAATAGACTGTGCAGTTTGAGTAATATGTTTCTCTATTCTAAGGATTTTTTAGACAAGGATAAGTGCGATGCGATCACTAAAATCGTGTGTAATTAAATAATTGTGCGTTTATTAATTTCCAATATTTAGCGGGCAATTTTACTTATTTTTTTTTCATATTCGCTATGACGCATTCAAGATTCAACGTATATTTAATGGTAACGGCCTAGTCCATCCCATTTTATTTAGGTAGGTAGGTATGTGTTTGATTAGTTTAGGACATTTAGGTACCCTTCAGAACAAAGTTACAACGTCTTTTCTTGCGTACACAACATTCAACATTTTGAAATCTGTAACAGGTAACAAATATTGCTCATGATACATATGTGACGTTTTCAACTAAAAGGTACCTCGTTGTCGGTTGTTGATAAGGTCGATTTCAAATTGAAACTTTATGAAACATCGACAATAAGTACCCTTTTGGCTGAAAACGGTACATAATATAATAAACAAAACACAAGCGGGATAAGCTCCGGTCTTTCTAATGGATATGCTCGACGCCCCGCCAATACTCTTCATTGAAAGTAATAGTTTCAGAAAAAAAAAACTAGTGACTAATGAATATAATGGAAGTGAGTGATAGAGAGAGACTACAGATGGGCTTATGTACTTAGACTTTCAAATTACTCTTCACCTTTGCCTCATAATCATAAACGAGCTCGCAGCCATAGTTATTTGAACCCAAACCACCCTTGCGTTATTACGGCTTCCTCTGACATACAAAATTGCCGAAGCCAACATATTGCAAGGCAGTGATTTCGGAACTCTGTTCGACCTTTCATATTATAAAGAAATCTTTGATGTGGCACTTTGGTCTTAAATTGGTGTTTTTTCCATTGATATATTCTTTCGGAAGCGGAATCTTATAAAGTTGTTATTAAATATTTTTGATTGTACAGTGGTAAAACAAAATCAAATTATGTATTACACCGTAGGACGTATTTCAAAAAGCAAAGTAGGTAATGCAATATGGTCTTAATCCTTACAACAAAGGAACATAAATAAGCAAACAAAGTGTATAAATTTAATCAAACATCTTTCTATTATAGATAAAATATACGCGCGATTTGGTTCTAAAACGAGTTCAGAAAAATTTACATACCATAAGTTCATAACACGCAATGTATTTAATTGGCAGGAGTATAATTAAAAACACGCGGCGTCGCGATATTTATCACGCTTGCCGGCCCCTTGTTTCAACGTAATACTAACAATACAATACCGATATTGTAAAATGATACCTAACCTGGGGCGCGATTTTTCGTCGCTTTGTTTAGGTACTTGTGGCAAAACCAACTTTGTATGAAACATGCCAGCCAATTGTAAGATTTTTACTATGTCCTCGTCATCTTTTCAAGCTACAAATGAAATTACATTAGATAGATTACATAATAATCCAAGATTAATCGTCATAATTGTTGGGACCAATCTTGGGACTACCCTATTGTTATTTAGTCAAATTAACACAAAATTAATCCTTTCCTTTCACAAAATAACAGAGACCCAAACTAGATTTTTTTATAAATCGTCCTGATATGTATGTATAGCGTTTGTTACAGTTTCAACAGGTACAAGTCACGACACTTCACACGAAATTTTTCGTCAAGCTATCATTGGTGGTGCGTCCAAAATATTCGTAAGCAAACAATACCTAACCTAGTTTGGCTTTCATTTTCTTAATGAGCTGCAAAAAAATGCTAATTTAGGCAAGCGTACATATGGCTTACAAAATAAAGGTACATATTTACAAAAAATACGTACATTAATATACTTCGAAAACATTTCCCTTTGTCAAAATGTAACGAGTATAATTTTCCTCCTGAAATCACGTAAAATATGAATCGGCTCTTAGACATCGGAGGCGGAGCTATTATCTATTTGCTTTGCTATTTGAGCATTCCCAAGCGTGAACCGTCAAGAGCCACTCAGATTTACGCTAAGTGCGCCTAAGCCGACACTCGGCCGGGGTCGTAAATACGCAAAGATTAATCACAAGGATGTGCCTAAGCCGTACCTGCGATCCGGGTGAAGGCAGCCGGGAGCGGCCTTGTCCTACTGGCGGTCGTCTATATTTAGCCCGTCCTGCCCCCGCGCCGCGCCGCCCGTCAATGGATGCTATTTACAGCAAGTGCTCTACTCCAGGAAACTATCTGAATACCTTATCGCCTTGCGCTCTAATTAATGTGCACCCACGTGTCTGGACGTTCAATTCAGATAACTCCGTCTGACTGAAGTCTAGTCTAGGTTTCCAATACCTAAACCAAATAAATTAACCAACCGCAGGAGTTGCAACGCTTTCACTTTTAGCTGAGAAAGCTTGCAATATCATGTTGTTAATTCATGCAAATCATGAATCAACTTACATACATTAATAAAAATACTTCGCCATCGCGCCGCGGAATATTATTTCAGAAAGTCATCACATGCATTGGAATCGCTTTGTAATGAAAATTTTAAAGGCTCTTTGGGATTTTTGAATTTCGATTGTGAATACGGGCACGACCTTGGAGTTACGCCAAATTCCGGAAAAGCCATGCATGAAGGTCGTAGGGAACGAACCCTCATGGTAATACGGTTTCAAAGGAGCTACCGTATTACCGCTACTCGGCTATGGTATTATGTATAATTACTCCCTGTAGGTAATTATACCGGGTGTTTCCTGTAACAGGAGCAATAAATTAAACAGTAGGATGTACTCCTCAAACTGGCCAACATTTGTTCAGCAACTTTTAAAAATAACTTAATTATGTTTTGATTATTATTACACTTTAAAGTTTATTCTAAGACGCAATGTATTGTTATAAAGCGTGACAAGCAACGTCAAACACACTGATGTCAGCGTACATTTAAGGCAATATTTATTTTGTATGAAAAAGAGGAAGACTACAGGTTTCATAATTTTTAAAAGTTGTTTAACAAAAGTTTTATAGTATGTGGAGTATAATTATATGTTTTAATTATTTGCTCATATTACAGGAAGCACCCGGTATATACATGTATGCAATCCAAAATTTTCAGTAATTACTTAACTACTTATACCTACTTGTCTACATATTAGGAATAAAGACATATGTACAAAATTCGGTAATGAATTTTACAAATTAATACTTTACTATCGTCAACGGTTTAAATTTGTAGCTGGGTTAAGATTCTCAGGCCTATTCGAACGTACACTAACATCAGAATGATATTTGAATCATGCTATTTAGTCATTAATTATCATGCATTTTTCTCCTACTTGTCCATGTCCGTTATCGTGCGTCTCGCCCGCGCCAGCGTACGTTCGAATTGACCGGTAAGTGAAAATAGTAGTAGGTGTATATCTAATAGGTATTGCCTGAAAACAGGATTAAATATATAAATGATAAATGTAGTATGTAGATCGATGATGCTCAGATTAATTTCCAGTGCAATTACAGCCCTATTCATTGACTCGCTGAAATGCATTAGTTACGCTTGCCGCTTGCTGCATCGTATCCGCTAAAATCTAAGTTAACACTTTGTCCGCACGCAATTTAACCTAATTGCATGCTAACTCCTCTCCTCTACGTGGCTTATGTTCAGTTCGGAATTGATTTTACTTTGACACTTTGAAATACGTTTAGTAACTCTGGCGAGTGGTTTACGTCGAGGATCCGTTCGGAGGTGCTCTGATGGCCAAATACAAGTACTAGTCCCGGTTGGAACTTAGTTCCACACTGTCTAGTAAAAGTTGCTGCTGGCCGCTTCGCAAGTTTTAGATGGATGCTTTTAGTGATTTGGAATGTAGTGCTTTTAAACAGTTTACTCAGGGTTATTATTGCATAATACCTACCTCTTTTTAACGCCTAAATAAAGATGTTCTCAGAGCTTCGTATGTATATTTTACTATAATAATATTATACATTTTCTGTGTATGTTTACCTGTTTATTGAGTTCAAAATGCGTGATAAGAAAACGACGGGGGTAACAATTTTTATATTATTTTATAAAGACGTACTATAATAACTAAATACACAAATGTAATGAACTTTTTGACTTCTATCTATTTTGCTACTAATCACTAACCCCCTTATTCATAAACGCGCTACAAACCTCAATAATTACCTTACAACTTAGCTAAAAATCGTTTGTACTTATTTGTCATTTTGACGTATGTACTTGTAAGAAAGGGATAAAACATAATTTAACTAAATGAGGCCCGCAAAGTTTTATGAATAAGGGGGTAAGTATCATAAATAGGCCATCGATATGTGTTTGTGAAACGGCAGGAAGCCAGTGACCCGGACAGGGAACAAAATAAATTGGTAATTATTTCTCTGTTCAGTTGGGCGGCCCCTTGTTTCCTCGCGCTACCAACTTCGGGCCGAAAATAGTATCTTATCATACTTAAATTATATGTATTACATTATTTTAGCATAAGTTAAGACTTAAAGTTGTGATATCTAAATCTATACTAAAAATATTATAAATTGGGTCCTAAACGGGGCCTTTGCATAGTATTAATAAGGGTCATGACATTTAAAAGAATGTTTATTTCAAATTCCGTACTTTTAAGAAATTGCTATAAAAGCTTATACTCTTAGGCTATTATAAATTCTCACAAATACAATTTACCTATCACAATTAGGAGCATCTTCCCTGAGCGCCGGTTCTAAATTAAATCAAGCCTTTGTTATAGAACAAGATTCAACTTGACAAAACTAACTTTGGGTTCATGTTACCTACTACATTTTCTTCATTTTAAATGTCACTAAAGACCAACAAAGAGGTCATTAGTACACTTCAATTTTATCTGCAACCTTAATGGATACAAGTTTTAATAGATAATACAAAGTTTTACAGGTACATTACAACTACAAAGGCAAATTTCCCCGGGGTAATACTTTGTGCCAAGGCTTTAAAACTCCGGTATCTCTTAATGAAATGACTGGGAGTCGCCTGGATATTGCTAAGAATTTATGCGACAGACATGCAACGTAAACGTAATTTACGTGACGTACCGAAACCCAGTTGAACTTTCTTCGTAATATGAATCCCTCTTTGCTATGCAGAAGCTCCACTTGCCTGTTCCAAATTCTGATATTTGCATAACATCTGTGTCTTAAGTCGACTGTAACGATACACATTTCCTTTGCAGAATTTATATAATTTTCAAATGCGAATTTGTTTACTAATTAAAATATTTTGTTACAGGTAATATACATACACACTGCATGAGGATTAACGGTTGAAGTGTTTAATTTCTTAATCTGTAAGTACTTGCGGAAATAGTGTAATCTTTCATATCCTGAGTGGGTTTGACGGTTCTAATGACTGTTCCCCATGATATGACGAAAGTGATGATGCAACACCTAACATTATCCAGCCAAAGTTGGGTAGACCTATATTTAAATTTTCGGACTTTACCCAAAAGGCTCGGGTAATATTAGTTATGCTAGGGTAAACTTCAGTTTAATTAACCTTTTAACATCCCGTAACATAACCAACAACAACTATTAATGCACTGTTTAATATTCCGTTAGAAGTGCTTAATGCGGTATTTGCGGCGAGGACATTATACTCGTACGTACGATAAGCTTATTGTGCGACGCAAAATACCCATACATACTGACAGTTGTTGCAACCCATGCATGATTTATAGTGTCGATTCTATTTCCACGATAGCAGGCGGCTTTGCGCCGTACAGTACCTAGAGGAAATGGACGGGTAGGTATAACTAAACCGCGCCATATAAACACATACATGAAATACCTAATAATCTGAGTTTATAGACATCAAAGAAGCCTATTTTCTAGGAAATTGCTATTGCAAACAAGTGCATGGATATTATATTATTAATATCACCAATTGAAAATGTTATAAATACCAACAAATGTCTTTTTTTTTTTCATGTAACCCAATAAATTTGTAGTTAATATTTATGGAACAGGTACTCCATATTGTTTTTAAGAGCATTTTTTTGTCTGATAACATTTTGTAACCTAATTCTTCTCTACAAACATGTTATCGCGGGACTTCGGTGACATTAAAAGCTCACAACAAAATCCCGGAATCACCAGGCATGGATGAAAAGAGGCACGAATGCGTATGTACGAGAGAGGAAATACCAGGACAGTTACAAATGGCGTTTTGCGGTCTCTTCCTACCCTGATGGGAACACGTTTTACGTCATAAACGATTAAGCTTTCGTTCTATATAAGAAACGTTTACAGACAGACACTGATTAATAGCTTCAACGACTTCAACGTGCTGTAAAATTATAGAATCCATGATCTAATGTTCTTTTTACCTTTTGGTATGAATACAAAAAGGTTTGGTTACCTATTTAGGTACACTTAAAAAATTAAGGATATTATTAAGTAGACATATTGATATATAATAAACGGGTCGTACGCAGCAACTTTTACCTCGGCTATTTTTTATTAGAAATAATTTATTAAATAAATAATAAATAACAATTAAGTACATAGTAGGAACGGAACGTGCCGCGTATGGCCAGTTGCGGTTCTACCCTGATGCATGGCTATTGTCCTTAAACTATGAACTATTTACCTACCCGAATATGGTTTTACAAATGCAGGTCTCTCGATGTGTGGTGTAACCATAAGAAAAGGCTAGTTTGAGCTTTTCTGCAGGATTTTAGCCATAAATGGAATAAAAAACCGGCTAAGCATAAAGGCCACCTTCTTAAAGGTCCTTAGACCTCATTTGTCGCGGCCATTGCCCTTTATATTTATTACAAGTCACAAAGAGATTGGAAGTCGAAACGATAGCTGAGCTGATCTTTTTACTCTACTGGATATTCATTCAGTCGAATAAATTTTACCAAAAAAGGTTCTTTCGGTATAAAAACTTTATGGTTATCATTTCACAATTGTACGAAAAGATCGGATTTTAATAAGTCGATGATAATTAATGGATAATTAATGAAAAATATTCGCTTGTTTTGCTAAATATAAATTCATGTTTCAAATGTAGGTATAGCATTGGCTGACCAACTTTTATGCCAGCGGGTAGTTTTTTAAGTTTGCATGCTATTTCGCTGGCAAGCACATGTTGTACTACTACCTACTTCTTAATTTGACGAGTATCCACCTGACGACAGATATCGTTAGATTTATCGCCAGTGAGGAAGTAGCATGTAATTAGTGAGTTTTTTGATAATGTTTTTTACCTTTTTTATATTTTATTTGAAAGTAAATTATGAACAACAGCAATGATAATCCGGAAAGTCTAGCCAGCAGAGGAGTAGAAAATAACTCAACTTACTGGTGAAGCCAATACACTTAATTAAGTGAATCTGCCAATTGAAAATAAGTTGGGCCGATTAAACGTCCGAGCAGCTTTAATGGCAACACAAACCGATAAAAGCTTTTATTGGGCTTTTCTCGCTTTGAATGCATTCAATGTCGTTTAATTAATAGTTTAATTATAGTTCAGAGTCATATCATTTATAGATCTATTAATTGACGTATCTTAAAAATTGAATCGGTTCAGTTACTTTTGACACTGACATATCTAATCCATATCGTATCTAGACGTAATATTTGACGAATCTCAAAGTTCGAACTTATGTTACTTTTGTTAATTTATTTAGTCCGATAAAATATGCCAATTGAATGATATAAATACCTAAAAAGTCCATCAAAAGTCTGCAGCGGATTTGATAGCCCACGCAGGGCACGTGTTATTTATACTTAACGTCAAACTTCTATAAAAATATGACGTATAAATGACACTTGCACTGCGTGGCCTATCAAATCCGCTGCAGACTTTTCTTGGTCTGACTCTACGTATGTGATGCCGAGTCTTATTTTTTTACGAAAGGCTATTTTAAGATTGATCTATGAGTCTGGCAGATGACATAAAGCCATTATTCTGTCATCTTCTCTTTTAAGCTTTTCAATTTAGAACTCCACGGCCATCATAAACAATTTTGTGTGGGATTTTTCCTGTCCCACGAAACCGTCGTAAATTTCAGCCTAACCCTTCTCGCAGACACCCACAGCACAAAAATATTCGATTTATTGACAAAAACGCCGTAACGAATCTTTTCGCTTTTAGACCCTATTCATGCCAAACGGTTATTTGTATATGTACTAAGCAACACTTTACTTGCGTCATAGCAAAAAATAATATTATAAGTAGGTAACGTCCGTATGGTACCCACGTGTAGATCTCGATAGGTATTTACCTCTCAAAATATATTGTAATAATTAATAGGTATATCGTTAATAATTAAAACGTATTCCTCAAAAATTGGTACCTACCTTACCTAGTAAATATCGAAAAACTATGGCAAAAAATAAACAAAAGCAATACAACCCTTCGACGCATCGGTAGGGCGGGCCGAGGGCTTACAAATTGATCTCGGGCCACCGGGGCCTGCCTTCATTACATTTACAAAGATTAAACATTGAAGGAAGCAGGCACGGGTGACTGGACTTTCCAAATTTCGACGTTGCTTTATTTTTCAATTAACTAAGGCCATTTAAATTTCCGCCTGCTTACCTCAAACTCAGAAAAGAGGGATATTTATGATTTTATTTAAATATTTCAAACGAGATAGATAAAAATATGACTGATTAGGTTTAAGCGACATTACCGCTAGGTCGAGCGTTAAGTTGTAGGTAAGATATACGAGTAGATATAGGTACCTAACCAATGATCGCAATTCCCGTCTCCAGATTGTCCCGTACTTGCTGGCGGGCGTCTACCTCATCGAGTGTAGTCACCGGTGTAGAATGGAGTTGTTGAGGATATTGACGTGTTATCGGAAAGGCTTGTAAAAACGCGACGGTTATGGACGATAAATCCATGTCGTGACAGAGAATAAATCTTCGTGGCAGATGAGCTGATTGGTGTGCTTCGCGAAACGGATTGCTATTACAGCTTATTCTGAAACACACGGTCTGCGAAAGGGTTAACGATGTTATTTTATTACTATAGAATAGACCTTAGAGTTCCGTGATGCTTTCTTTGATTGGCTCTATTCATACATTTTACCTCATCTAGATTCTAGATAGGTATGATATACGAATAAAGTGGCTGAAGAAAACTACGCCCTAAAGAGCTTGCTAAACGGTTTTCTGAATTAACAGAAAAAATGCTTAAACAACTAGCTGTCAGTAAATAATGAAATATGTAGCGAGCCAACCCTATACACTAACCTAATAGCTTACTTACCTTCCTTAACCTAACCTACCAGCTCATATACTTACCATACTTACAAGACGATTAGACGCAGATGTCTCAGAGGTAGATGCAAGGTATCTCAGATGATCTAAGACCCCCTCTGATAAAGTCCCAATGATTAGATAACCTAAAAACTTACCCATTACCATCAGAAGCAAAATACTTACTGTAACCTTAGAAGAGACAGGAACAGGATCCTAATTAAGTCTAATTTCCCTAAAGTCCTAATATGAGTCAGTGTATCCACGTCAAACAGCTTACTTAATAACTATGGCCAGGTAAAGATCGTAGCGGTATAAAGGACCCTTATTGTTGTGCTACATAGCAACTCAGATTCTTTATGAGGGCGAGACAGGTCATCAAAACAAACAACAAGTTAGAGTTTAAAGCATTTATTAACCGGAATAATTGAATTTTAATTTAATTTTATGTGTTTTTGTATTATATTTTAGGGTTTATTTGTTTTAGTCCTAGCCTGACCTACCTAGCCTTAAAATTGATACGACGTGAATCTACTGAAACGTTCATAACCTATTAGCTTGCAGAAAGAACGTTTCCAAAGAAAACTCACAAGGTTATTGATATGGAAGAGCGAAGGCTTCTTTTACTTGGACTATAAATTATAAGTTATTATTTGCACTTGCTTGAAAATAGACTAAAACTGATTTTAGGCAAAAGCTATTAGACATGGAAATGCATATGCTAATCTCTATTCAATTCTACTAAATTGCAAAGCTAATAAACTGATTTCCATCTGGAGGGATCTTGGTCGTATTGAGGTAGACATGTTCACGGAATTTGGTGTCCCTGAAAATTATTGGGCACAGTAGCATACCGCAAACAAATTAAACTAGAATAAAGCCAAATATGATTATAAATATATAAGTAATAAATGATTCCATTAAAACTCCAAAATTCTTTTATTACAGTATAATGCACAGATCACAAATGGGTTTTCCAACAGTAATCTTTCAGGCTTGCTCTGCTAATCTGATGCTCTGTAATTTGGAACATGAATAGAACTATAGCACATTATTTCATGCTAGTAGGTACCTTTTATTTTAACAAAGGCTTTAGTCCAATTTTATTCATATTTTAAAAGTTACTCAAATTTTCTTGAGCAAATGCATTTATTCTCATTAAATTTCTTTGTAACTTGGCTATATTTGTATAAATTCATTTTCATATGCGTTTATTCTCAAAAGAAAAACTTGGGCATTCTAAGCATTGCTCTTTTGTTCTAATTCTTTCATACTGTCAATGATGTCATTTATTCTTAGCTCACTGTTTCTTTAAAAAATATTCCTACTTTCTTTCGCAAAGCCAGACGAATACTTTGATACTTCTACAAATCTGTTGTTTGTAATCCATATTAACTATGATAGTATTACAATACTATTTATTTTTAATCAATTTTTATTTATTTAATGGTAGTAGAAATATCTAAGTTAATTATTAGGAAAAGTATTTAAACACTCACAGAAGTTCTCGAGGCTAGACTGAAATTCAGGGCTCCGGATCTAGTAGCCGTCGCTCTGCAACTGAAGTCTCGTTGCTCGCAGTGGAGAGGCGACTGCCTATTACAGGCAGTTGAGTTCGGAGACTGCCCGCTGGGCGAAGTCACCCGCTGAACTCCGCTGTCCAGAGCCTATTCAAAGGGCTCCTCCGTAGGGCTTCACTGGCGTCCTCGGGCTTCGCCGTAGGGCTCCGTAGGGCTTCACTGGTGTCCTCGGCTTCTCCGTAGGGCTCCGTAGGGCTTCACTGGTGTCCTCGGCTTCTTGGGCTGCTTCCTCTTCTTCTTGGGAGTTCTTTCCTGGATCTCTGCTGTAGACTGAATGAATCCTCTCAGGTTTCGCACTTCCTTTTATACCAGTCTGATTATGGTACTCGCCGTCCTGATCGTCTCCTTCGTCGCTTTCGTCGCTTTCGTCACCTCCGTCTCAGAAAAATATCCTTGTCCTTTTCAATCGTTCTTAATTAGAATTTTCGATACTAGGGTGCAAGCAAATTAGAACCTTATTTTGTTGACATTAAGGTTCATTTTTATTTGTTGTTTTTTACTAAAAAAACGAATAAAAATATGATAAACACTAATTCCTAAACCTTTGAATTTATATTATGAAAATTTTACCTAGGGAAATATTTTTCAGTATTTTGAGCAAAATTACTTGTTTTTAGATGAATTTCAATACGAAACCTGATATATTTATGCTTTATTAATATTTTACAATAGTCTGTTATAGCCATATTCCCTTATTTTTAAAATTATGAACAAAATAACCTAACATTTTATTTGTATGATTCTTTGAATTTTTTCCAATGTTTCCAGTATTAATATGATCAAAACTATCTTTTAAACATATATTCTAATATTCTATAGTATCAATTAACATCTACATTATCAGTTTTCCTCAATTTTCCTGTTTGACTCTGTAGTATACAATTTTCACCTAGCAAATTATTTACAAGCTTTTCTCTGAATTTACTGTTATTTACACCGTTAATTATGGCTAAAACTTTCTTAGGCATATGATCTTATTTGTTACAATAACATTAATCCCAATTAAAACTTTTCTTTGTTTATTCTTATTTTTAATATGGAAATTTCTCGCTACTTAAAGTAAATATCTGTTCTTGCATATTATCATATTACATATAAATCAAATGAAAAAGCTGTCTTCATCAATCTAAAGCCCCTTATGTATACAGTTGTGCTCCCAATTCATTAATTAATGATGTTAAAGAATACCTATACTAATTTAATCCATTCAAAAGCTTCCTTATAGGTAATTAATCGCCAATAATTTTAAAAAACGATGACAGAGGTCATTCGTACTGTTTCAAATAGAAGTAGGAAAATAAAGAAGTTGAACAGCGGAACATTATTTTGGCAGTTTTAGTTATCGATAAAAAAATCCAGTCATTCAAATTCATAGTAAAAAGCTAATAGTCGACGGTCAGTTATTAATTATTAATATGTTGTGAACATTTTAGCTAATTCCAACCAAATTACTCTCTAAAACTATGAGAGTAATTTGGTTGGAATTAGTTAAAATTTTCACCAGTCAGCCGAACGAATTAAAGCTAATATTGTAGGTACCGAATAGAGTTTACTGCTGTAGGTACTGTGTCAGTCAATTTCACTGTGCAGTTCTACAGTTATCCCTTAAGCTCCGGCTTACCAATGCTGACATTTTATGATTTGGCGGCTGTCAATACACTTTCCGTTCTACATATATCCCGCTCCATATACCATAGTCTAATATCTCTTTACCTCAGGTATGAAAATACGGTTTGCGGAAGCTGAAAATTTTGCCACATTTTTCATGCATAAGGAGCTTTGGAAAATTATGAACAGTTCGTGAGCGAAATTCTATTGAACTATTATATAGTAACGTTGTGGCTCACAAAATTATAGTTTTATATACCATCAGGTCAGGTACGTAATTTTAATTACTGCCTTTAAAAAAAGTTTGCTTGGTCGTTTTTGTAGTTTTTGCATTTGGCTGCTAATATGGTACTTAAATAAAACTAAATATATAAAATTATTCCAACGTAGCTCACCGTACATAGATAGGAGATTAAAGTTAATATTACATTTCAGTTATATAATTTTGAAAAGTATTTCTAATGTCGTGTAACATTGTACACTACAATGTTACACGACTAAGCGCCACTTGCACCATTCCACTAGCCCGGGGTTAACCGGTTAAACATAGAGTTACCTTGGTTACCAGTACAATCTGACACTAGGTTAACGGTTTAACCGCTTAACCCCGGGATAGTGGGATGGTGCAAGTGGGGGTTAGGAACCAATAACATGATGATCACGCGTAAAGGTGACATTCGAATAACCACTGCAGCCGCATTAATATTGCAGTTATCGCTGTGGCGTTAATGCAGGCGATGTCACTTTAAATCATCCTTGATAAATGGCGTTGCTGTCATTACAGCATTACTGTTGCAATAGGGAATAATTACGCGAAAGTCTACGTAGCGGGCGCCACTAACGCAATCCATCACAATTTGAGGGTCTACCGCGAAACAAGAAAATAAAAATTACGTTATTTAACCTCTCTATCATTCTTGCATATTCGAGCGATAAAGAGGCAGATAACTAAATTTCGATTTTCGCGTTTCCCGGCAGGCCCTTTGTAAACAAACCGCCTTGACGCATCAATGTCATATTTTATTATCTTTCAAAACATGTCAAAAACCAGTTTAATGCACAGTATGTATAAGTTGCTCTTTGGATGTCTTTGGTTTACGATAGGCGCTACTGCTGCACTCTGGCGGCAGAACTTTGCAGTAAGACCCACTATTAAAACGACCAATCCGTCAGTTCCGTCACTCATCAAAGAGATTGACAGTAACACCGTACACGTGAACGCTGCAACAGTAACGTTGCAACTGCTAATGCTGATGGACTCATCCGAAGCTCCGAGATTATGAGAATATTTTATGTTCTATTTCAGTGTTCAGAGAAGAGCATATTGTAAAAGTGTATGTTAAGTATTAACGCGTTTAATTTATCGTAAACTACTTAAGTACATCGTAAACTGATATATAGATTATACAGAATATGTATGTATATCAGAATAAAAATGGTAGAGGTAGGTAATTCGTATATTCAAATGACGCAAATCTCGCAAACCGGTACAGTGCGGCCACACGCCGCACCTGCGGTCGCTGCGGATAAGCGCAGCCGTTATTCACGGCCCTCACCGAGCGGAAAACACGCTACGCTATTATTGTTTATCTACCAATCGGTACCACGGTATAAAATACTATAAGTGTACACCATCATATATATAAAATTGAAAAACCGGAACGGGATAAAAAACGAGCGAAAAAGAGAGATGACGCCTTACAAATTTCTAAAAAAGTTTTTGACACGTATCTCGAATACAACGCACGTATGATAAGAAAAAACTGTTTAAATCTATTATCTACATATGAGAATAAAACTAGAACATAAAAACTATCGCTTTCGATGCGTTAAATACGCATCGAAAGCGATAGTTTTTATGTGTGTGTATTTACAATAAGGAAAAGAAATTTTCATAACAATCTTCATTTTACGACTTCGACCATTTCTCGGGAACTCTCGGTTGCTTTCGTTTGGCGGTGCTACAGATTAGACCAAATAATCCGTAAGTTAAAGTAAACTAAATTATGTTTGTCATGTTGGTATACAGGTATTTCTGAGTTTTTTTACACGAAGTAAAATAAAAAGTGCTGCCAACCTCAACCTTAGTCCATAGCCCATACGAGTGAATTATGCCATTTATGACATATCAATCAAATTAATATTATCGTATGATCATCGTGTTAATAATTTGCATTTTATTGTTTTAAATTTCTTTATGAGTTATTATTATTCAGATTGATTTTCATGGCTCGGCAAACATTGTCATTCGTCCAGGGAAAGGGCTGCCGAGATGAGCCAAAAATACAAAGTTATAGAATGGGAGACGAGCGTACTTGGGACAACAAAATGGGAGACGCCCGATGGCGAGAGCTATCGCAAGATCGCAAGAAACATGACGTGATCTGGTATCGGAGGCCAGGTGAGTCCTTTGGATCGTTGCGTCACCTTAGCCGTAGTAATGTTAAGATCCAGAAAGGGAAATGGGGACTACCTACGTTTGTATGAAAAGGCGATTTATGGGTGGTGGTCGTCCATATTCGTGGCTTAAAGCGGAAAATAAGTAATCTAATGAACGTTTTTGCAACTAGGCTTACAACAATAAGTAATAATTTTATGTTAAAACAAGTTTTAAATAAATACCTACGTACGTTATAAGAAATTTTCGAATTAAGTTATCCAAATAACGGCTACCTACTTGACAAATAAGAAATCCTTATCACAGTTATAAACCCTGGCAGGGATACATAATAATGTCGGTATTTAACTAAACATAAGACAAACTCTTTATTTCATTTACGCGAGCGGAGCTGCGGGCCCGTCTAGTAGTGTATAAAAGGTAACATATTGACGGCAACTGCAGCTGCAATCCTGTTGCTGCGTTACTGGTGTCTAACTGACAGTTTCTTTTGTTGCCACATTACTGCCTGGATTAGAACGTTCAATCCGTCACTCATTTTATCAAATTAATTGACAGTGACAGCGCTCAGCAGTAATGCCGCAAGAATCCAAGCGTAGATCTATTATGGGAGCCACGTTCCCTTCTGACACGTTCTCGAATATTTAAATTGTGATCATCAAGTAGCAATTAAACATTACAAATCCTTATTTAGTTGTATACGGATTTTAAGCCCACCTTATTTTGAAGACATTCGCGATTGAAACAAAATGTTTTGTGAATTAGGCAGCGGCAACAGGACCGTTGAGTAATACAGCGTTTGTGGGATGATGCCGACATGCTTATTCGACGGCCGATGCGGCTTAAATCGCTCGTTTGAATATGCATTAAGGTACATTATCGAATTAGTATTCTAATTAAATCATGGAATACATTTCAGAAAGGGATAGATTTACTACAATAGAATAAAAGGTGTTCATTATTATCGATCACTTTATTAGGATTTAAAAACTAATAGATTTTTGAAAGATGATTATATGACTTAACGCAAGAACACAATAAAGATTAGACTATGAAAAAAGCCACCTAACACAGTTGTAAATTATTTAATCGTATGGCATGCACAAAGAAGGACAATCAGAGTATGGCTTTGAGGTCGCTAAGCCAGGCAACCAACTCAGGCGTGACTGAGTTCAAATCTTCAGGTGGTCCAGAGTACGAGTGAAGGGGACAGCGTTGGAATATATGGTCAGTGGTCTGCTCTTCCTGCCCGCATTCGCAGAGTGGAGAATCTTTCCAACCCCATTTGTGTGTTAGAGAATTACAGCGACCATGCCCGGTTCTCAGACTATTTAGGCGACACCAAAGTAAATTTAGTAGTCTTCAGTTTTGTCTGTACAATATACGTCATAGTACCTATATTCGCGTAAAAATCACGAGGTCTAATAGACTTTGAAGTACAGATTTGCTGACGTCAAAGCTTCAGCTACTACAGCAGTCTTTGCAGGTCTAGGTTTTGTAGGAAATAATGCAAGAAGGCGTGCTCTAATGACTCTTGAATGAATATTTAATGCCTTCACCTCTGCCGCGTCTCGCTGCACTGCAATTAGGAACTTTCCGAGGAGGAAGAGTCTTTTGTAGCCTAGAACCAAGATTACTAACTTTGAGAATGACTATATTTTAATTAATGTTAGAGTGGAATAGTCGCAACAGTAAAGCAGCTGCAGTTGATATCCGAATATTACCGTAAGGAGGATTTTTTTGATAGTTTCCGCTTTAGTACCGGCACATTTGCTACACTACTCACTTAACATTATTAACCACCTCTTTAGGAGATTAACGGTTTACGATCGAAATCATGTTTATGACTCCTGCCGTAGAATACGGGGGGCGTAAATAACAGGCACGGCTGCGACTGGCAATAGTTAAATCCTTGTCTTGCTCTTTATTATGGATGTAATTAATGAATAGGTATTTAAATAGGTACGCGTTATCCACAAATCTGTCCTATTTTTTAAATGTGGTTTAAGTACATTAATTAAATCTGTAGTACTTACTACTTAGTTAAATATTTTTTTTTTATTTTTTTTTCTAAAATAACTGTTTTCAGCGTTTTCTAAACATTTCCTTATTCAGTTCCTTTTAAAGCAATGATGCAATCCGCCTCAAGCGGTTACGAAGTTACCTATTCCCGAGCGACATAATGGAATTTGAAAACGGTTCCCAACGCGTATGCGGATGACAGACGATAAGCAAGTATTCCCTCCAACTGGAAGAGAACATAAAAATACACTCCGTAAACAACAGCAGTGGTAAACACTAATAATATAATAAATATACATTTACATCGTAGAGTTTCGTTGCCTGCGATATACCGGGTGTGGCCTGTAACATGAGCAAAAAATTAAACTGTAGGCTGTACTCCTCATACTGACCAACATTTGTTCAGCGACTTTTAAAAATAACTTGTGGTTTGATTTTTAATACACTTTAAAGTTTATCCTAAGACGCAATGTATTGCGAATTTTGTTATGTTTAAGGCGTGACAAGCAACGTCAATCACAAAGATATGGCGTGGCGATGGCGTCCATTGAAGATAATATTTATTTTGTATGAAAAATAGGGAGTCTAAATACTTCATAATTTTTACAAGTTGTTGAACAAAATTGTCATGGTTTGAGGAGTACAATCTATGTTTTAATTCTTTGCTCGTGTTACAGGCCACACCCGGTATAATATATGTGAGTATACGTAAGTGTACAGATGCACTTATGCTTGTAGGTTTGCTTGAACCGATACATATGGGTGTGGTCTGTAATACGAGCAGAAAATTTAACTGTAGGCTGTACTCCTCATACTGACCAACAGTTGTTCAGCGACTTTTAAAAATAACTTGTGTTTTGATTTTTAATACACTTTAAAGTTTAGGTATTCTAAGACGCAATGTACCCAAGGACCGGAAAACCCCTCTTTACGCTTAATCCTATCCATTCGGTAACCCAATCGATTCGGTTACCGTATCATTCGGTAACCCTATCATGCTGTTACCTGATTGTAATGGTAAGCTTATTGAAACGGTAACCTTAACCTTTAACCGAGTTAATCTCAAAACCCAATCGCGATAGGGTTTTTGTTAGGGGTTATTAACAGGTTTTTATTCAGTTATGGTAACCTTTATTATCGGTTGCTTATAGGTTTGCTACATCCGTATTTAGTGATGTGCCGTCAGTAAAATACTAAAAAAAATAGTGAATTTATTAATTGTTAACTTTGTTAATTTTCTTAATTTTGTTTTAACTTTTTTGTTTATTTAATTACTATAATTCATTTATTTTATTAATGATATTCATTTTATTAATAATAATTATTTTATTAATATTTTATCAATAATATTCATTTTATTAATGTAGTTTATTTTATTAATAATATTCATTTTATGAATGTTATTTATATTATTTATATTATTTATTTCTTTGTTTATTTTGTTTATTTTGTTTATTTCGTTTATTTCGTTTATTTCGTTTATTTCGTTTATTTCGTTTATTTCGTTTATTTCGTTTATTTCGTTTATTTCGTTTATTTCGTTTATTTCGTTTATTTATTTCGTTTATTTCGTTTATTTCGTTTATTTCGTTTATTTCGTTTATTTCGTTTATTTCGTTTATTTCGTTTATTTCGTTTATTTCGTTTATTTCGTTTATTTCGTTTATTTCGTTTATTTCGTTTATTTCGTTTATTTCGTTTATTTCGTTTATTTCGTTTATTTCGTTTATTTCGTTTATTTCGTTTATTTCGTTTATTTCGTTTATTTCGTTTATTTCGTTTATTTCGTTTATTTCGTTTATTTCGTTTATTTCGTTTATTTCGTTTATTTCGTTTATTTCGTTTATTTCGTTTATTTCGTTTATTTCGTTTATTTCGTTTATTTCGTTTATTTCGTTTATTTCGTTTATTTCGTTTATTTCGTTTATTTCGTTTATTTCGTTTATTTCGTTTATTTCGTTTATTTCGTTTATTTCGTTTATTTCGTTTATTTCGTTTATTTCGTTTATTTCGTTTATTTCGTTTATTTCGTTTATTTCGTTTATTTCGTTTATTTCGTTTATTTCGTTTATTTCGTTTATTTCGTTTATTTCGTTTATTTCGTTTATTTCGTTTATTTCGTTTATTTCGTTTATTTCGTTTATTTCGTTTATTTCGTTTATTTCGTTTATTTCGTTTATTTCGTTTATTTCGTTTATTTCGTTTATTTCGTTTATTTCGTTTATTTCGTTTATTTCGTTTATTTCGTTTATTTCGTTTATTTCGTTTATTTCGTTTATTTCGTTTATTTCGTTTATTTCGTTTATTTCGTTTATTTCGTTTATTTCGTTTATTTCGTTTATTTCGTTTATTTCGTTTATTTCGTTTATTTCGTTTATTTCGTTTATTTCGTTTATTTCGTTTATTTCGTTTATTTCGTTTATTTCGTTTATTTCGTTTATTTCGTTTATTTCGTTTATTTCGTTTATTTCGTTTATTTTGTTTATTTTGTTTATTTTGTTTATTTTGTTTATTTTGTTTATTTTGTTTATTTTGTTTATTTTGTTTATTTTGTTTATTTTGTTTATTTTGTTTATTTTGTTTATTTTGTTTATTTTGTTTATTGTGGTTATTTTGTGGCGATGATAATTTGATAATGAAACTATACATATAAAGTAAACTGCGAAATTATAATTATGATGGTTTCAATGTATATTCCTTTGCCAATTAAGTATGTATTTTGTTTATTATTCTTATCAGCCTTGAGGTCTTGCGTATGCTATCTCTTTCACACCTACGGAAAGTGAATGAGATAGCAAATTACAGCAGGTAAGAAAATAGCAGCGTTTTACCTACCATTAAAACGCTTATTAAGCGATAACCTTATTTGAAGCCTAACATAAATAAATAATTTGAGAGTAGCAAACTTGATTTCCTGTAACAGATCGGTCAAACCACGAATACTCCCCACTCCATCCCTACCTTGTGACGTCAGGTCCTGTGCACCAGGTGGGGCAACGAGGCAGGTGGCGCTCGGAGCCCTCGTCATTGGCTCTCAAATATGAATGTACCAGGCAGAATTTAAATGTTAGGCTTCAAATAAGGTTATCGCTTAATAAGCGTTTTAATGGTAGGTAAAACGCTGCTATTAAGCTTTGAACCGTTATTTGAAGCCTAACATAAATAAATAATTTGAGATCTGTTTGATATCGCCTGGTGCACAGTATGACGCCAATGTGATTAGGAAGATAGGGAATAGAATTTTAAAAGACATTATGTATATCAATCTTTTTATTCAAATGATATTCGTTTGCAATAATTACATACAATATCACATAAGTATATGAATCAAAATTATGGCTAATTATATGAAATTGCACCACACTTTACATAAGTATCATTGCTTATGCCTAGTATAATCTAGATATTTAAGAGAAGATACCTAAGAGAATCACATTAAATTAGGTAACGTGTAACTATCATAATAATTACTTTTAGAAATTAGATTATAAGTAGGAATGTACACAACAGTTCACCAATGGGCAAGTTAATTTTAAGTACAATTACCATCAAGATACACAGTTTAATCTCTACTTACATTTAGGTGTATATTTGTAAATAAAGCTATTGATCATATAATCATTAATTATATTCATTATTCACCTACTGGTATAAATAAATTAGCACATGATTGTGACGGCAAATTAGCAGGTTGAACTGGACGACAATAGTATTTTAGAAATGTATTTTCTGACCTCCAATTTCCCCTGGCCAGAATCTCATCTAGTGGGATATTCTCAACCCAACTTTTAGATGCTACTGCAGGCCGGACGCTGCCAGCACTAGCTTTAATGCCGGCCTGCAGTAGAATCTTTCTTATCCATCCAGATATATCTGTACGTGAAGCAGCCTTTGGCTGTCCGCATGTTGTCAAAAATAAATTGTCAACACCGCAAGCTATACGTCTAGGTTGCGATAGCAAAATGACTCTTTTTACCCAAAATAATGGATCTAGGACTTTGCTATCTTTATTTTGAAAGATTTGCCATCCAGATTGACGATTTAGTACTGTGTCAGTTTTAGATCCATATTTGGGCCAGAAAATTATAGAATTATCGGCCACAATACAACTATTATCACCTACAGCCAATAATGTCAAGTCATGTACCCGACGACCAGAGCATAATAATAATAAAATAGCAGCGCGAGCAGAACATTCGTATAAACTATTCTCATTGCAATTATTACTCTTTAACCAATTTACAAGGACGTCTGTATCCCATATAGGAGCTTTTGTAATTTTTATACTCGAATTTCGTATAGATTTTAATGCTTGACGTACCAATATATGTGAGCTAAGGGGGATATTTAAGCTTGGATCACATAGAGTTGAAACTGCGGATTTGTATACTAATATAGTATTATAAGCCAGACCCTGCTTAAGGTGAAGGTCAATTAAGAATTTAGCCAAATCAGCCCCCTGTGGTTTCGACATACTAACGGAATTTTGATTAGCCCAAACGCACCATTTTTGCCACGCATTTTTGTAAGTTTTAATGGAAGAATCCCGCCAACTTTTTTGTAAAAAATTTATATGATCTTGTGACCATCCATTTAAGCTGGCTGACCACCCCCACATCTCCAGACCTCCAGAGTCATGTCCTGTATCATGGGAGGAGGAAGGCCGGTGGTCGCGTCCACCAAAACTTGGTCTAGGTTGTAAATTGTGAACGGGGGACTCAGAGCCCTGTTCTTGATGTCTGGTCTCCAGAACACTTTCAACCAACGTGGGGCTACGATCAAATATATCCCTCTCGCAGTGTTGAGGTGTTGCAGTACGCGGGGTATCAGAAAGGGGGGTGGAAATACCCACGCTAGGGGGTAATCCCACGTTTGGCTGAAGGCATCGTAAAGGCTGGCCTGTCTGTCCGTCAGGTCCAGAGTACCGTATATTGGGAGAACATGGGCTACTGAAGACGCAAATAGGTCTATTGATGGACGGCCGAACTTGGAAAAAATTTGATTCATTATTTTGGGGGACAGGTGCCACTCGGGAGGCCTCGTAAGGCGAGACAGGTGATCGGCTTCGCCGTTGTACCGGCCTGGCAAGTAATGAATTTCTATGTGAATCTTGAACCGGTCTAGGACTCTGAATATTTGATGCGAGGTCTCCATCAGACGGGGTGACTTTGTGCCCCCTTCGTTTCTTAAATAGGCAACTACCGTTCTGTTGTCCGATTGAATTAACAGAGAGGCACCGACTAGGTGCCGACAGTGACCTTTTAGGGCGTAATATATTGCCAACATCTCGCGCTGATTGGAGTGAAGTTTTGCTTCCTCTGGAGTCCAGAGGCCCCACAGCTTGAGATTGTCTAACTGGCCCCCCCACGCTTGCGCCGATGCGTCCGTCACTAGATAGTTGGTTGTAGGTGGGTAATGAATTGGGGAAGTCATTGCTAGATTTGTGCACCACCACTTTAACTCGTTTAACGCATGTGTTGGTATCGAATAAAGGTGGCGTGGGTTTCTCAGCAATAGATTTTGGCAATGACTTAATAGCGCTCTGTGATTCAGACGACCCCTGGGTACCATAAAGCTGGCAAAATTTACCATCCCTACTAGACTCTGAACTTCGTTTACATTGCCCGTTCCTCGATTTAGCAAGTTTTGTGCTTTTTGTCGAAAGCTTTGCATTTTTTGAAGCGGCAGAGACTTTTCGTTTCTGTGTGGGTCCCAAATCACGCCCAAGTACTGGAGGCTCTTTTGGGGGGTCAATATCGATTTGGCATAGTTGACTTGCCAGCCTAGGTATTCTAATAGGCGGGTAGCTTCTAAAGCCTGCTTGGCTAAAATTTGGGGGTCCTGATTGGCCATTAAGAAGTCGTCCAAGTAAACAACTATTCGAAATCCCTTTTCTCTGAGTAACTGAGCCACCCAATTTGTCAGGGATGCAAAGACTTTTGGGGCACAGGCTAGGCCGAAAGGTAAACAGGTCATTTGCATTAATTGATTGTCGTAAACTAATCGGAGGAAACATCGATGTGCTTTGGCAATTGGAAGATGGAAATATGCATTTGATAAATCGATTTTTACGAGCCAGTCGCTTGGTTGCAAGAAAGTGGGTATTCTGTGCATGTTCATTAAGCGAAAAGGTTTCACTAAAACGTACTCGTTTAGACTTTTTAAATTGAATATCGGGCGGGCCGACCCGTCGCTTTTTGGTATTATGAACATTGGGGATACGAAGCTGGGGCTGGGATCTACAGGTTCCAACACACTCATTTGCAACATTTGATTTATAATGCGATCCATTTCGCAACTTTTGGGAGTCATCAATGGATGATTTACTACATTTGGTACCATCAAAGGGGGTTTGGCTATAAAAGGGATTCGAAAATTTTGAATTATCTGAATTAAGGTTGTTGGAGCCTGTAAATCCTTCCAATGTTGCACAAAATCTATTAAACGGCCAGCCCGAAAATCGCTCAAGTCACAACTTCCGCCTACCTTGCCCTCGTGTTGAGGATGGGCCCGAGAACCTACCTCCGCGGTAGCTATTGGCAAAAGTGTCGCTGCTTTGAAAACCTTTATTAGCCCTTTGTCGAGGCGGCCTTGCCTGTTGATTATATTTTTGGTTAAAGCGAGGGTAGTCGCGAGGTTGCGACTGATAATTCACAAACGGGTTGGGCAATGGCATCCGATTTGTGTAATCAGGATATGTGTAATTAGTATTAAACAAAGGAGGTGCTTTGTTTGGATAGGTGTTAGCAAAACTAGGCATGGCCTGAGCTTGCTGTTGTGGCTGAGCTTGCGCAGCAGCTTTGTGACTAGAGGGCGCCCTGGGCGGCCAAAATGTTTTAGAGGATCCACCGGCCTTTTCAATTGCATTGGCAAACAGTTCTTTATTAAATAAATTCTCACAAGTGGGTGGAATTTTCTTCAAGCTAGCTTTCAGAAAATTGTCCTTGACTGATCGTAACATATTATCGCGCCTTTGCTGTATTAATTCGGCCCTATGGCCACAAGCTATTTGCAAAGCGTCATTACTAATTTTCTGAAAGCTACCCTGCACAAAAATTTCATTTAATTTTTCCTCCAGTAATTTCGGGGTAATTTGGGCCACTGAATTTGACCAAGCAACTAAATCTTTAAAACCGGTCTGAGCCGCCTCATTTTGTTTAATAAGGGCCTGAGTGATAGTAGCAAACCCACGTTCAATAAGTGCTAGCGAGTTAAACTTATCAAATGGCTTGAGCTCATCATTCGTTTCTAGATACGTGAACCCTGGCGAAGAACAGTACTGTTTTTGTACGTCTGCATAGCGCACACTATCCCAGTCCTCTGAATTGAATCGTTGGATGTTATTAATCAAGCTAACTAAGTCTGGCCTCGATTTAGGAATAGTCGGTTCTTTCAAAACAGTACTAAGCGGTAATTGAAATGAGCACCCGGGTGCAGGCTGCTCGGCGTGAGCCGGGGGCGGGGGCGCGGGCGCTGTGCCCGTCGCATCATTATCAACAAAAAGGTCTCCGCTAACATTTGCACTAACCCCGCCGTCAGAATCATAGGCTTCCTGTACACCAGGTGTGGAGTGAAAAACAGGTTGGAAGGTAGGCTGAAAGGCAGCGTTATTCGCGATGAAATTTGATATTCCACTTACTTGTTCACTTAAATACCTTATTGTAGATTCCATGCGACGGCGTTTATTCTTGCGTCGCTTTGCGTGTTTCGAAGCCTTCCTCTTGCTTCCCACTTGCGAAGGTCCGGGTTCCCGTGCCTCCGCAGGTGGCCTCGGGGTATTTTCCATAGGGGCAGTATCCGTGGAAGAACTACTGGTTGAATCTGAATCAGAGGACTCACCTGTATCGTGGTCCATTTTGGAAATAATTTAATTAAAAACCGAACGGTAACACCGTTTGCAAAGTTAAAGTTTTAATAAACGACCGATTGCTACGGCAAACAAGACGCCAATGACGAGGGCTCCGAGCGCCACCTGCCTCGTTGCCCCACCTGGTGCACAGGACCTGACGTCACAAGGTAGGGATGGAGTGGGGAGTATTCGTGGTTTGACCGATCTGTTACAGGAAATCAAGTTTGCTACCCTCAAATTATTTATTTATGTTAGGCTTCAAATAACGGTTCAAAGCTTAATAGTCCTACGCTTATCACTAGATTTGCAGAAAGTCGCAGATCGCAGCATGAATTGTATTGTATTATTTGGCGTGTTTCCACTTGAGACCGTCATTTATTACTCATTGGCAATAACAATAAGATTAAGTCGTGGCGTGGTGAATTTTTTGTCAGCATTTGCTAAACACGTGTGGTAGGCGGTGTGTCAAACGATATTAATATCTATTCATTTCCGTCTAATAATGAATGCAAATTTTAAATATCAGCTGAACTTTTAAAAACACAATGAGTCTCGGTAGTAACTCGGACACTGAAACTACATACTAAACATAATTCGAAAACAGAAAAAATCATGAATACTTTCCCCATTTGTTCCTGCCCAACGTGACCGCCGCGATACATGAGGTGGGGACATATATATGGGAATGATTTAAATGAAGTGCCTATTCCCATCTGTGCCCGGCGGAGAGAAATAGGAATACACCATATCGAGCTATTCCTTATCATACCTTTAAAAACATCTTTTTAGGGTTCCGTACCCAAAGGGTAAAACGGGACCCTATTACTAAGACTTCGCTGTCCATCCGTCCGTCCGTCCGTCCGTCCGTCCGTCTGTCACCAGGCTGTATCTCACGAACCGTGATAGCTAGACAGTTGAAATTTTCACAGATGATGTATTTCTGTTGCCGCTATAACAACAAATACTAAAAACAGAATAAAATAAAGATTTAAATGGGGCTCCCATACAACAAACGTGATTTTTGACCAAAGTTAAGCAACGTCGGGAGTGGTCAGTACTTGGATGGGTGACCGTTTTTTTTTGCTTTTTTTTCGTTTTTTTTTTGCATTATGGTACGGAACCCTTCGTGCGCGAGTCCGACTCGCACTTGCCCGGTTTTTATTTAGGGTTCCGTACCCGAAGGGTAAAAACGGGATCCTATTACTAAGACTCGGCTGTCCGTCTGCCTGTCACTAGGCTGTATCTCATGAACCGTGATAGCTAGGCAGTTGACATTTTCACAGATTATATATTGCTGTTGCCGCTATTACAACAAATACTAAAAACAGAATATTATAAATATATAAGTTGGGCTCCCATACAACAAACGTGATTTCTTTGCTGTTTTTTGCGTAATGGTACAGAACCCTTCCTGCGCGAGTCCGACTCGCACTTGGCCGGTATTTTATTTTTTACATTAAATTAGGCACAGTGAGCCATTGAAGTGTTTCGCTATCCACCATCCGATCAGATCAGCTGAATTGTACCTGATGATTTAGTTATCACATTAAAAGCAATACGGGTATCGACCAATACAAAGACTATGCGGCAGTAAATTAAATTCTTAAGATTTTATTGAATAAAATTAGGTATAAATTAGACAAGAAATTATTATTATTTACTTCTATCTATACGGTACCCAGACTACGTTTTAATCCAGGAATATTATTAAGAATATAAAATCATGATTACATTTACTTGATTAAGAATGAGATTTTCTTATAAATTTTTTTATTTGCATAATTTTGACGGGTATAAAATCAACATGATTTTATCCTTAGGAATTCTTATTCAAATAATGATTTTATTCTTGAATGCCCAACACTGCTTACTAAGTATGTATGTATTTAATTTAATCAAAATTATTTCACCTACCAATGTTACAGATACTTAATAAATATAATGAATTCTGGTATTAATGAAAGATTTGAAGTATTAAAATAAGGTTATCACTGCTATAGATAATATATATATATATTTTTCTGCTCGCTGCATTAAGCAAAACAAGGTAAATTACGACTTTTAGCTGACACAACTCACCGCATCTGAAAACGTTTAAAAGTAATTGCTTATTATAAAATAAGCTCATAATAACTATTATGTCATTTGTCAACAATGGTTAAATATCTACCACACTACCACAATCCGCTAACGCATGTATCTTTATCACAAAGTGTTTTTTTTAATCACTCTATCTAAAGATAAACTATACCTACCAGTAAAATTACTAGTTAGGTTAAAATTTTTCCTTAAATCAGTCTTTAATCTGTAGGTACATACCAAGTTTGAACCCGAAAATAGAAAAATAATATCTAAGTAGCATTAAAAATATAACTAAATAATAGCAGATATTGCTAGGATAGGATGGTGTATACTTGCAGCAAGCCCTTTTCTAAAAATTCCAAACTAGAATTGCTCCGAAATGAACAAAAACAATAAGAACACACACAGGTATAAAGATAAACAAAGGAATGGCCGCGCTGCGGCTGTCGCTCCAAAATAATACTGTAATCGCTCAATAATGTTTTCAATTTTAGCTTAAGGACTCAAAGTACAATATTGTTTGAATTGACAATAAGCGAAGTTACCGACAAAAAAACGTGTTTGTGCTGGAGACTTAATAGACCGCCCATGCCAACCAAGGTTATTCAATAATAAGTTCAATTTAAGTGTGCGTAAAGATTACAATCGTTTGAACTGGTTCAAAACCTTATTATGAGGTAACTGAATCGACTGGGTTTTTATTTCGGTTACCGGTAACCGAGGTTAACTCGATCTGATACGGTTACCGAATCAAAGTGTTACCTTATCAGACGGTTACCGTTATGGTAGGGGTTTTTATAACCACTTCTAAAATAACCCTATGAAAAACCCCGGTTAAGGTAACCGGTTCCGGTCCCTGAATGTACCTATTGCGAATTTCGTTATGTTAAGGCGTGACAAGCAACGTCAATCACAATGGTAATGGCGTACATTGAAGATACCTAATATTTATTTTGTATGAAAAATAGGATGTTTAAAGACTTCATAAAAATATTAAAGTTATTGAACAAAAGAGTCACCTCTTGAGGAGTATAATCTATTTGCTCGTGTTACAGGCCACACCCGGTATGTACATGTACACATCATTGCCGAATCCCGGTAAATACGAGAATACGCACGGAATTAAATTTTTGCGACTAGATCTTATTTAGAAAGCGAGCTGAAAATAATATATGTGCAGATAAACCCTAGTCCGAATACAGCTAAATCAGTATTTATTTCAACTTTCGACTACTTACACAAAGTGGCTACGGATTGGGGTGAAGGTAATTTTGGGGCATGAAATATTTTATTAATAAGTATGAATTATGTACAGGTAGGCCGTTTTAAACTAACACTAATACCTCCAGATCCCAATTCCCGTCACGAAGCTATAACGCGTCAGGACGGATAAACTAGGCGGTCCGGCCGTGCATCTTAATGAGAAAGCCTAATAATTCTACTAATAGCCCTGTTACAAAACAACGCCATTTGACTTAGCACCTGGGCGTGTTATTCAATTGCTTCCTTAGGCTCCGGCGAGTCGAATCTTTGGGTGAAATATTGTAACGTAACATCAAGGCCTGTCACAAATTACATGTAGGTAAATAGCGCACAGAAACTGGTCCACTGAGCATTCGACTCGACGCGGGCCCGACAAGCGAATGTAATAACAGCCCTGATCTTGTGACTATAATGTAACTGGCAACTTCAAGTCACATAACTTGGCCGCTTTATTAAATTGGTTAGGCGATGGACGAAGTTTTCAGTTTAAGCGAGGATAGTTAGAGACGGAAATAACAACATTGTTGCTCGAAGTTTCTGAGATGTAGGTATACTTAGTAGAAATTACGGTTAGCACGTAACATTATAACTTGGACACTGTTGCTTACGGAAAGCAAAAATAAAACAGCAATATAGCGGAAAAACTTAACAAGTAACCTCAACGTAAAAGTAACTGTATTACATATTTAATATAAAGCTAAGAACTTTAATTTAAGGAGGTCGGTTCCAATTTTAATTTATTATTCTGAAACTGTTATGGATATGATCTGTCAGCTGTCAACAGTGACATTTCTGAAACCGGAAACACCACTGTTCTCTCAGGCAAAAAGAATAGATAGTATAGAGGGGTCCTGTCATTGTAAATTTTGTAGTCACTGTAAATTTACTGCCATCTATCGACACACGACTAAAACTCAAAATGAAAACGTATAAAGTTATCAAAACATGTATATATATGGATAAATGATTTTATTATTTTTATATCATTTTGATCCATGTTCATTCACTGATATCTATGTGTTAAAATTGTTAAATATGAAACGGTGTTGTCACGCCATCTAGCCGAGGATAGGCTAAAGGTGTGTGCGCCATCTATTCGAGAATGACTTTTGCTTCAATTCCGAGGCACGTTTTTTCCTTAGACTTTATTCGTCTTATACGAAGTTACATATGTCTTTGTCTCAGGTCAAGGTCTGACTTATTCTTAAATTGAAACAGATTAGTTACAATATCTGGGAGACCGAAAACATATAAAAAATGCGCATTTTCCCAGAGATAAGACCCAGCTAGATCGATTTATCGCCCCCGAAAACCCCCATATAGCAAATTTCCTCGAAATCGTTTCCGAGATCCCCGAAACATATAAATAAACAAGAATTGCTCGTTTAAAGGTATTAGATTTGTATTTCGAGTCACTGAAATCTGATACCACCTTCATCAGAGTGTATCCAATAAGATCACCCAGGTGATCGTATTGGACGATTTTGTCTTCTGAGATCCCGCAAGTGATCCCATTCAACTATACGTCTATCATGCTGTCCTGGGTGATTATAGCGGACAGAATACAACTTATGATAAATAATTCAAAATATCCCTGACATTGACGTGGCAATGTGGCTACCCAAATATTTGTCTAACCTCAATTAGAATACGAGTAAATTGAAACGAAGATTCTTTAGTCTTGTGAAATGTGTAGGCGTATGTTAGGATCTGGTGGGTGTACTCGTAACAATAATTCAAGCAGCATTAATCCAGCAGGTCTAATAATAGTCAGTGCCATAAAGTAAAGGAACAAAGGAAACACGTAAACCGTAACTATTGCATAGCATTTCCATTATTTCCGAACGAGTTATCACTTAGCAGGCGGTCGATTTAACACTAAAGCGGTTTGTTGACACGCAATTAACTCCGTGCCGGGTTTGACGAAATTCTACATTGCGTGTATGCGGCTCACGTATCGACGGGTTGCTACCAATCCGGAGTTCTGCCACGTTTTACTAGAGACGAGCAAATAATAAAGAAATCGAATTGAGTGGAACATAGTTAACTGTGAATGGCATTTCGCTGGCCCAATATCACAGGGTTCTATGTTACATATTCAAGATACCTAGTTGAAATTCGACTTAATGTCACTATGACAATGTTCAA
Organism: Cydia splendana; assembly: GCF_910591565.1. Classification (NCBI taxonomy): domain Eukaryota; kingdom Metazoa; phylum Arthropoda; class Insecta; order Lepidoptera; family Tortricidae; genus Cydia; species Cydia splendana. Next base: position 14,357,500 of record NC_085963.1, on the reverse strand, counting down.
ATTTCAGTTCGATAAAAGTGAAACATAGAACCCTGTAATATTGGGCCAGCGAATTTTGCTAAGACAAAGTGTAGTAATGTCATCAATGTCATCATAAATGTAAAATTTATATGTAAATATAAAGTTTATAATGACTTCCTCACTTTGCTCTGTCAAAGTCGGTGTAGAGTTATTAGCTTAAGCGGACTCTACCCGTAGCACAACCCACTCTGACTCGTATTTGTCCTCGATTTGTATTCAAAATATTATGTATTTATACCTGCTATTAGTTCTTCAGTAAAGGTAAATATCGCCAGGAAATCTTTTCAAACCAAAAATAGCTAGTTACCGCTTGATCGTCGCTTTCGAAAAAGCTATCAATAATTGGTGACACGTTATGAAGTGCATAAGTCAAAGCACCAAACTAAGAGTTCAAGTCTTCCGTTACTTAGACGCGTGGTATCTGCCATATACTTAGATACAGCGAGCTGTAAAATATGCAGCTGGGGGAGTTTGACAATCTCTATTATCCACCTGTCTCTAGTTTTACTTAAAAGCTCTCAGCAGAGTTGAGGCAATGAGTTAAGCTTAATATTGATCGACGGACGTGATGTGCAAGATACAGACTTGCATTATATGCTAATCATATCTAGCACATAGCAAGCATGTTGAAATAAAAACGTCTAAGGGCCCGTCAGACGAACAGGCGAGCGCGAAATTTTTTGTTACCAATAACGCAAATTTAAAGACATTGATACATTCGGAAAATACGTCATAATCATAACTTTAGCAGCAGCGGGCAGTAGCAGGCGCGGATTGTTCCAAGATTTCCTTCAGCGTCCGAGCGAGTTCGCTATCATGCGAGGTCAAAGGCCGAGCTTCAGCAGAGATAAGTACAGACACGGACTATTAGTCAAGTGTGTTAAAGAGCGAAGCCGAATGCTGAGCATCACATAGTTGAAAACATGAAGCTTCTAAACGCGGCACGCCTTTGTGCGAGGCTAAAGGCAAAGTTGCACGTGAGCCTTATTTCTGTCGCGATTAGAATGTTCAAGGATGCAACTTGCAACAATAAAGGTGATATTCATTTGAATGCAGCTAGATGCAGTTGCCATCCAAATGTCTCCAAGGTAGAATTTGAAAGAAGTGACTCCAAATGGTCCTACTATGCATAGAAGTTATTTGACACGTTAAATGTAAGATTTTTTGACAATTACCTACTATAAATGATTGTTGAATCAAATAAAAAAATAACACCAAATCCACCTTAGGTTTCGTCAAAATAAAACGTCCATGTAGATGCATATGTGTAAACATAATTATGTCACCTGCAACACGTTGTAATTCGTCGAAATAAAAAAACAATAGTAGTTAAAAACAAGACTGTCAACTTTACCAAGGCGTGTAAGTATAGAATGAAGTTCACTTTCAAAGTAGTAAGTCTTCTTGAATTTGAAATATTCCCTATCCAGCTATTAAATTTTCACTACTTTCGCGCGACTTGGCTTTCTCGGTTTACGGCTTGCCGACGCCTGCGGTCGAGCTATTTCACAGATAAATAGCAGTTTTCAATATCGGCAAACCATAACTACGGGTGATTCTTAAAATAATGGCTCAATTTAAAAACAATGAGGTAGGGAAGCCGGAAACGCAAAATCTATAAAAATATGGCACGCAAAGTTCCGTTATTCAATCTTGCATTCGGTTTTTTCAAACTCGATGGGTATGATAACAGTGCGTCTACCATCAGTTTTGACATTGACATATACGCTCACGTCTACGTAACTTACTTTCTATGCATCTCGCTCGTACTCGCATATTAGTGCAAGCTCGAGCGAGATGCATAGAAAGTAAGTTACGTAGACGTGAGCGTATATGTCAATGTCAAAACTGATGGTAGACGCACAGGTGTCATCTCCATATAATTTATAACCTTAGTAAAAACGCCAAATCTCGCAAAATTGTATTGAAATGACACCTGTCATCCTACCCATCAAGTTTGAAAAATACAGTTTATTGTAATGACACTAATGACAGTTTATTGTACGATGATGTGGAGTTACTTTGATACTTGATCCGTGATGTCGCTCTACTCGTCGGGTAATCGTGTTAACCGTTCCATTTCGGGTGAAGAGTTATTTATTATATTAAAAAAATATTGTTGTTAGACGTCCTAACACCGCAAAATTAGACAACACCAATTCACTTTCCAGAATTTCATTACAAACAATGTGATTCACACACAACGAAAACTACTTCACCTAATTCCGTTAGTGACGTCATATACGCTGGAATATATGCATGCGCGGCTACACGGCCATTGGAACATTAGCCTAACGGCCGCACACCGATTCCATTCGGGTCTGTTCGCTATTTTACATATCTACCTTCGAAAGGGTTAGCAAAGTTTCATCCTGATATCCGGTTTATTCATGTAGAAGGAAAGTGTTCAAAGATTCAAAGAAAAGTCCAAAATTAGATTTCATCCCATCCCTTTGAAATACGACGAGTAGGTATGAAATGTGCAGTTTAGACAGGGGATTTGATTTTGGTCGTTCGTTTTATAATGTTTAGTGACCGTGTATATCATAATATAATTTAATCAAATATATTATAATCAAATACCTACATTTGAGTTTATAGTGTCTACCCGCAAATTTTATAGACGTTGATCGGGTATCGTCTTGGGTCGTCCCATTCGTTTTTCGTCAAGTTCTTAAATTAGTCCTATTCTGCTTTCGTCACTCATTCTACATTCGTCACAATCGTCGGTGGCTTTCAATGTAGACTGAATGACGAAAGCAGAATAGGACTAATTTAACCCTACAATGCATACAGTTCCATATATGACACAACCGAAATATGTGCCAATTGTGTCAAGAATCAGGTAGGCAGCGACATCTGTTATACTTTACATTCAAGGCTACTACATTAGTTCGGCGTGTTGCCAGGTAGCAGTAAATATTCAAGGTGTCGGGTGATCGATCAAATTTCGGGAGTTGGTGCAAAAATCAGTTTTGACAAGTTTCGAAGTGCGACAAAAAAATCATTTTAAAGTTAAACAACAAGAAAAAATATATATTGTGACTGTTAAACTGTGTATTATTCCATGGTAAGTTTAATTTTATAGTTTTGCAATGTTTAGATAACGCCGAGCAATATTTTTCAAACGTTCCCGATATGGTACATTATGCATTGAGGTTCATATTGCTTATACAAAACAAGTGAGGAACGCTTGCACTTGTCAGAGTCTTTATGACGTTGGCATGAGTTTTAATTTGGAGTAATCTGTAGGAACGGTTATTTATGGTTTTACGGCACACTCACGTTAAAATATGTACACATTCGAGAACTTCTGCCCAAGGCATAAGGCTCAAAATCGTTAACCTTTTTTTAGAGCTGACAGTGACAGCTTTTTTTAGAGTTTAGAGTGACTAAATTAATAATTATGCATAGTTTCTAGATGATGCGAAAGTAATCCTTATTTATCAATCCTATGCAAGCAAAGATGATCGGGATCAGGATGATGGGATCTTCGGGTGCCGATAGTGAATTTGACTTTGAAATATTGCTGGCAACTATAAATCAGACCTGTGAAAAATTTAGCGATTCATAAAATAGTCGATCGTTATGTCCTGAGTTAGTTGAGCTGACTCCAGTTACATAGGACTTATTTTTAACTAATACACAACTCCATACATCGGAATCACCTGTCAGAATTTCGGAGTTGGCATCAAGTTCAATAATAGATCACCAATGTGTTCAATGATCACCTACACGTCCTACACTCTGATTCTGTAGAATGCACCTACAATACCATAAGTTTTGGTAATGCTGATGCTGGTTATACATCACCACTAGAGCTCTAAGTTGGCCTCATCAGGACTAAGAAAAGATACAAAAATCTCATCAAAAACATCATACGAGTTCGCTGAATCCATAAAAGTCACTTAAAACCAATCCACAACCATAAAAACTGTTGATAGCATTACAAAAAGAAACGGAACATATAAAAACGAAATTAGTCATATATTTCCGTATGTATATACTCTATACCTTAATGCATGAAGTTCCACATATGGAACACAGATAAAAAACCTTCTATTTTCCAAAATATGCGTTGTATATATTTTTTTTTATTTTTTCCTAAGAGTAAACACATATATTTATCTCATATAATTTTATTTCTCAAAACAAAAAAGTCATGCATTGTAGGGTTAAGAACTTGACGAAAAACGAATGGGACGACCCAAGAAGATACCGTTCATCGGGTTAGTAGTTGAACTTTGCTTATTATCACTGAGGCTGTGAGAAGGGTAGTCTCCAACTAATCCCTAGAAGGACAAAGTTGGCTTGAAAATCACGAAAACACGTCTAATAGTTATACAATTATTTCAGTTGTCTTTCTAATTTTCTGGCTTAACGGCCCCTCTTAATTGTTACCTACTCATTCCATGACATTGACCAAGCGACGGTGTTCATACAAGAAGGAGAACCTTAGCGCGACATTTTGTTCAAATATCACTAGTTAACAATGTTGTTGTGACCAGGATTTTCGCACAACGGAAGAAATTAAAGGTCGAAGTTTTAATAGGTTTGAGGGTACCACGAGCGGGTCTCGGAAATGAGCCTTTAATAAATTCAAAAACTTTGCCATTCGTGCGAACAAAACTGGAATAATTCGTGTGGACCCAAACTCAGCATAAAGACATCTTACAATTGAGACTAGCGGCAATCATTGTTAGAGGTTGATTTATACTACAACATTACGTTCCGGTCTGAGCGGGTTTCCTCTTATGGATTTATCTCTCAAAAGCTTTATTCTCTAATATACATTTTACGTTCCGAAATCATATAGAAACTCATTGGTTCCGTACGCTCACCCAATATAATGTTGTATGTCATCTCACAGTCCAACTAGGAAAACTACCTCTTACAGAAGATCAGCCAAGTGGTGATCTGCGTTTACGAAAAAGGGACCTATTTCTCTTAATCTGGCAACAGAATTATGCTTTAATGTGCATGTGATATCTGTGGATTTGCAAACGTCCATAGGCTGCGGTGTATAGTTACATGCCATAATGGCATAAAAATAGATTCAAATATTACCCTAAAATTACCAATTTAAAACTAATTTAGAGCTTAGGAATTCGCGTGTGCTACAGAAACCACCCCTAGTTAACACTTTTTTTACATATACCTAACGGCTTCAAGCGCCCCGAAATATTTACTAAAACTCAATTTTATCGTGGCTGGGTTGCGCTAATTCACATTTGCCCTAAAGTTTGACTGTTCTCAAAGTAAGACTATAAGGACATCAAAAGCCTTCTTCACCATTAATTTTGATAAGTACTCGTTGTGCCAACTGCAGATGTTGTCCAACTCGGATGACACTTTGTTTGAGGATTCCATGGCACAGATTCTGCTGTTGACATTATAAAACATGAAGTTGTCGAGGTACCAATATTTTGTTTGCGCTTTTTGCGAAACGTTAAAATGCAGACATAAGTATAAAAAATCTGACCCTTACGTTAAAATTACTAGTATACCTCGAATAGCTGAACTTATATTACGAAAAATACCTACAATGTTAAATATTTTAAAAACTGCCGATTCTACCATTTTACTAGAAATAATTTTGAATAATACCACTTTAGTTTCCATGCAGACTGACAACTTCTTGTCCATAATTGTATAAGTAAAAGTAAATATTAACGTAGTTGTCGAGTTCGAGTCCATTGTTCTCCAGACTCGTTAAGGGCCCTGAGCAATTAATATCTGTAAATATGAGGCGCTGCGGGCGCAATGATTCAGCGTCTGTAAACTATTTTAGCCATAATTGGGCTTTAGCCGCGCGGCTGGAGGCGTTTTCATGTTGCTTGCGCAAGCACAAGCGAGTCCAGTTAATAGACGAACCATTACAACTTGTTCTTGAGATCCTTAATAACTATGCGTAATCCGAAAGCGTATTTTAAACTGGTTTATCTGAGTCTTCGTCTCGGCCGTGCTCATTTAGCGTTTCGAATAACACCAATGTTCTTACCCGCCCCTCTTTAATGTCCTGTCTTTTAGTCTTGCTCAAATATTAATATGCTGTTCATGTTTAAACGGGTCTTCTTCGGTGCATTAATACGATACGACCGAGCTTAACCCTTCTTTGAGTAAGTATTGTTATTACATAAAATCCACCATAAAAGCAATTTTTCAATCTAAAATCACAATTTGAGATTTAAAAATGAAAAATTGCTTTCTAAACTTATATTGAATCTCATTGGGGTGGGCCCCAATGAGATTAAATTTAAGTTTCGGATATAGTCTAAAGGGGCCCACTGATTAACAGTCCGCCGGACGGTATCGGCCTGTCAGTTGTTCGGAACTGTCAAAATTTTGTTATAACTGACAGGCCGATACCGTCCGGCGGCCTGTTAATCAGTGGGCCCCTTTACAAAAGAAATTACTGGGTTACATATTACATATTTCAATACTAGCCAAATATAAATTGTTACCTTCGGAGCTGCTTGACATCGAGAGATTTTAAGCTTATTGCACAACCGATATAATTCTCATCCATGTTTTTATGTTCCAGACACCTAAGTATCTACTAAAATTAGTTTTTATTTACAATTTACTACCCAATCATCCTGTTTTTTTGTCTCATTTTTGTACTATTTAAAATAACAAATCGGTCGGAAAAACTGTAATTTTCAGTTTAGTAGGTAGGTATCTCGAATAAATATTAGCTAAGTCCTATTATATTACCTGTCCATAAACGGTTTTTAAATTTACTTATTTTAGGTACTTACTTATAATTGTTACGACAAACAATAATTAAGGTGGGTCTACGCTAGACGAACCGAGCACGAGCGAAGCACGAGCGGAGCCTTTCTCGGCTTCGTCGTTCGCGGCGTCAAGTGTGGACGTACAACGAACCTACAACGATCACTTTCCTCGAACGTAGTTTTCCGCAGTGTGCTCGCGGCACTTGGCGAATATGGACGATATTAATAATAGCAGCGGCTGCTGCAATAAACTAATAATTTTGTTTTCGCACAATTCTACATCCTTGTAACGTACCTACTTCCCGTATAAAACCTAGTCCAGTTAGCAATGCTTAAAGAAAATTGCAAGGATATATCCGATTTAAAAGAATACAATCGTAACAGTAGGTTAAGAGGTTTACCTAACTCACATCGATTTATATTACCACCAACAAAAAATGTCTACGGCATGAGAACCAACTATTATTTGCTTCCAAAAATATTAAACACCCTTCCGAAACATTTACAAGATTTATACCTAACCAATCCTGAATCAACTAAAGATGTAAAAAAATACCTGTTATCATCTAGTAATTATGAATATATTTTATAAAACGTAACTTTAATTTATAGGGTAATTCTTATTCTTATGCATTTTTTGTGTAACACGTAAGAATAACATGTATTTTTGTGAAAATAAGTAAACTCTATATCAATATACTTAGCAATTTACCTCTAGTTTTAGGTCAACCTAAATGTATTGTCCTAAGAGTATTAGAAACATATTAAAAAAAATTACAAGTGCGAAATGTCACGGACCGTGTAGTGTGACTTCCCCAGATTTTGTGGTAATTGATTTTTTTTTTGAAAAAATATGAAGTGATTTTGCAATAATTTATATCAAATATAAAACACTAGTCCTTATTCTACAACACTGTTTAAAAATTGTATGGATTTATAACGATTTAATAACATTTTAAACAACATACATTTTGTGATTAGTTTTCGCGTCACCACCGCGCGTGGTAATATAAACAAACATGTGGTACTCGGTAGAAAATTATCTTTACTACTGGCAGCTTTATTAAAGTTTTTTTAGAACAGCAACACTGTGTTGTTGTCAGGTTTACAAATGGCTGAAGGGAGAAGTTTTGTCGAAAATTATTTATTTGTGTTCATTTGAAAAAACGGTCAACCTTAACGCGTCACCGCCGTGTTAGAGTTTTAAAAGCAAGTTGCAGTTTCACGTTATTGTTTGTAACATAAGATATACCTCATACATTGCAGATTAAGCTAATTATTTAACATTTTCAAAATCAAAGGAAATGTTTATGTAATATCGAACATGTTCCAAATTATCACGACCGTGGCCTCAAAAATCTGTCACCGCCACGGACTTTTGAGTCCACGTTCGTGACATATAGACACGTGGTCGTGTCATTCTTAATTCGTTTGATTAATTTAGAGGCACATGCACTTTTCAGAAATGCATTTTTATTAGCTACAGATCATTTGCTATTATTGCCCGACTACCAAAGCAAAAAAAATGTTTTTCGCTTGTATGTATGTATGATGTGTATCGAATTCTTTGTCACGCTCTACAGCCTTTATAGTTTGACGGATTTCAACGTCTGAGCTGTCATTAGGTTTGTCATAGTCATAGGAGTGACTTAGGCTATGTTAAAATAACTATATAAATCAAAATAGCCGAGTTGGCCACCAAAATGCCGAAATGTCACGACTGAGGGACACTTTGTCACAACCGTGCTTATGTACTCATTTTATTTACCTTTCCTGAGGGTATTAAGCTTGACCATATGCATCAAAAAATTGCTTTTTGTATGTACTTTTGATATATGTATAATATGTGTAATAATATGTGAAAAATAAAAACGTTTATGAAAAAATATTTTTTTTGGACACAATTTACACTACTATAACATACCGCATTTAGTCCGAACTCTAGCTGTAAACAAGCCATTTTTGGCTTAGCAGTTAAGAAACATGAAACTCTGCGATTCATTTAATTGTTTAGAACTTTAATAAATGAAAAAAAAAATCACCATACAACCATACCATACTACCATACCATATTTACCATACCATACCATTTTTATTTTTATTTATTTATTGGAGAAACAACAGTAGTATGCGACAGGATAATAGGTTACATTGATAGGTACATATATTATTGAGATGAACACTTACTTCCTTAAACGCTCTCACTAAAACATACTTAAAATAAACGGACTTAACTAAAACGTATCTTTACATACAAGTTAACCAAGTGTTGTAGACCATTCTTATGTGAATTGTATATAATATTTATTATTGAGGTTCTAAAATTTTAAATTAGCTAAACAAGAAAAATAAAGAGAAAGTTGAAAATACTGACAACCAATCTGATCAATAATTATTAAGTACAATGACAGCAGAGATAGTAGCGATGATGACGACACATTACTGACGGACACTATGTTGGTCGTTGAGGATATTGAGTATTTGGTTACGATATTTGGGCCTAGTGACATTGAAATACCATATTTTTCATACCATACTTACCATACCACCATACCATACCATACCATACCATACCCTACTTACTATACCATACCATATTTTGGGATATACGAGACCATGCATCAATCTTCTTATTTTTTTTATAGTAATCCTCATGTTTTGGGTCCCATATCAATGGATTATTTTGATATAATTCAATTAATTGCAAGGAAGCATCTTTGGTCCACGTTTCCATGATGCTCGGCTCGAGCGACCGACATCTGTCACTAAACACGTCCACGAGCGCACTGCGAGCGCGAAGCAAATCCCTTTGTGTTCGTCAAAAAACCGACAACTGGCGGAACGCAGCCGAGCACGAACGAAACGCTCGCAGCGCGCTCGTTCGTGGCTTGTAAGTCGGTCCACATTAGACGAATTGTGTTCGGCTCGTGCTCGGTTCGCCTAGCGTAGACGCACCTTAGTCTAATAAAAAAAAAGAGTAACATAGTTCAATTGTAAGTCACGTCAGCGTCCACCCGGCAGCCCCAGGGGCAGCTACGATACGGCCCACACGTACGGCTGATTGCCTTTGATAACCCTTTAATGCAGCTTTTTCATCTGGACGTGACACTACTCTTAATACTATTGCAATAATAAGATAGTTTAATGAAATTATAAATCTTATTATATTACCTACGTTTTAAAATTTAGATGCCTAGTGTAACTAGAAAAGATGCATGCCAAATTTAAGCCTACTTTTTTTCATAGGCGCAAGGTTGGTAACTTCACAAGCGTTCTGAACATTCTACGTTCACTTTTAATATTATTACGAGTCAGCATTGTTTCATTATTTCCTTCAAAGAGCTTCAATCAGATAATAAATCGATTGAGGGGTAACAAAAAGATATACCATTAAATTGATGTACTGCCATCAAAATTAGGGCAATTTATAAATTCCATGTTTTCAAAGAGCCTATAATCAATATTTTACAAACCTCGTTAACTCGCTCGTTTCGAGTTACATTACTTACGCTGCTTCAATAAAAAGTAACGTTTCAATTCGTACCTACCAAATTTACTACTCGTAGATGTTTATTGGACTACAAAATTTAAAGCGGCTGATTCGTCTGCAAAAAAAAATAATGTTTTTAAAATATATAATTATATTTATTTATGTATTTTTGCCTCGGTAAAACTGGAGTCCGTCCGTAACTTAACAAACTTTTAATTAACATGCGATATTTATTAATATCTAACTATGTTTATGTAAGTTTTCTTCATGATTTACAAACAGGGTATAATTAAGTTTTAAAATTACCTACCCCCGATGTTTCAAGGACGGCATTGTCCCCGTGGTCTGTCCGTGGTGGTGGTGGTGGTCCGAGATGGTTTCCGAGACCACGGGAACAATATCGTCCTCGAAACGTCCCGTCCCGTTTCCGTAAATAATAATGTGTAAAAATCGTGAAAGTTTCTGAATGAATGTTTGTGTTCAGGTCGTGCGATCGAGCGGGTGTGTGCGGGCGCGGACGGCGCAGGCATGGTGTCGGCGGCGCGGTCGCTGCTGGCGGCGGTCACGCGCGTGCTGCTGCTCGCCGACATGGTGGTCGTGCGACAGCTACTGCTAGCCAAAGACAAGGTGACTACCCAATGTAGATAGCCAGGGTCGACACAGGCGTGGTGCAGCGCGGGCACTGCTGGCAGCGATCACGGCATGATTATTGGCCTGTAGAATGTACTAGGCTACTGCACTAAGCATAAAGTATAATAACCCACTTTGAAATCTCTTTCAATCGTAAACCATTTTGTACGAAAACAAGCTAAACAATTGAATGACATTTCAAAATGACGAATGACAAAGCGACTAGATACTCGATGTAGACAGGAACAACGTGGGTATAAAGTCAGCGAATGTGAGTGCTGAATGTTTTAAAATAAGTTAAGATAGATGTGCCTGCATACGTATTAGGTAAATATATTTTCACTCTTCTTAAGTTTTGTCTATTTTTGCACTATATTATCATCTTGTTTTACTATAACTTTATTTTCTTCGAAACTCCGACACCTCTTTCTCGCCCTCACTACCTTAATTTAATTTACTTGGAAATTCTACATTAGTATAGTTGACGTAGTAGTATATATTATAAGGTGTTATGAGCATCAGCAGGCATTCGAGATGCCGTAGCCTAAGATCCTTCATCAATACCGGCAGGTGGCGCGCTCGCTGGACCGCCTCGAGTCCGTGTCCAACTTCGCGGAGTTCGTGCGTGCCTTCACCGAGTTCGGCGGCGGGATGGTGGAGCTGGCCAGGCTGACGGCGGAGCGGAGAGCGGACCTGAGAGACGAGCGGCGGAGAGCACAGGTCGCCGCCGCGAGGAACGTGCTGGAACGATCTACGCTTATGCTACTTACCTCATCCAAAGTAAGGATTTATAGGCTTGTTCTGTTCTTCCAATGTACTGTTTCTTTTAGCTATGTCTCTCTACCTTTGCCTAGCCGTAATCATACCAAACTTAATATATACTAAGACAAGTTTCTACAAGTGCGGGTTGAATTTAGTGTCGTTAAAACCTCCAGAAAAATGTGTCTATTGACTTTGTGAAGTTGGCTAGCCTAAGGATAGCATAGCTAGGGACACTAGCTTAGTGTTTGACATATATTTAGTAAAGTACTGGTGCTATATTATGCTTTACGACAGACAACGTCAGAAATAGTTGAGCTAAATTTATGCGGCAAACACGAAGGCACTAAATTTATGTATGTATAATATCCATCCTACCTAATGTTTCAATCGCTCGCTTCTTATAGCCATAATCAACCACAGACAGGTTGAAAGCTGTCTCCAATACCGTTAAGGATCTAAGTAGTTAATTAAAGCCTGGACGCAGAAGAAACGCAGCGCCGCGATAAAGGGTTTAGAGCGATGGCACGCTATAAATTTCAAACGTGGTGTTTGTCCCGTGGGTCCAGTAAATTAGCACTGTCGGTCGCTGTTCGGCCCATCAATTATTTAGGTGCCCTGCCCCGGAGTATCGTGACCACACCTTGTTGTTTCTCCTAGATTTATTGAAACTCGATAAAAGAAATGTCTGCGAATTGTAGGCGATTCGCGGAAACGATGGCAATTAATCAACGTCGGATTCAATGACATGGGAGTTTTCACGCAACCCTAATAAATTAATAGTTTCAAAAATAATTCAGATTAGGCTTTTAATATTTACGACTACTATTTGATGAAATATGAGGCAGTCTATTTTAATTACCTATATCTAACCTACCGCTTTTATGATATCGCACGCAACATTATTTGTAGGTACCAACACAAATTGATTAACTACGAAACTAAAGTGTTTATAACTTAACTAGGTACTTTGTGTTTATTTTTAAAATGTTATTCAGAGCTGAGCTTAGCCGCCCAGGTATTAAAGAAATGCAATTAGAGTTCAAAGTATTTTTTTAATTTATTTAGTAGCTTGCACAAAGCGTATGTGACCGCAGGCGCGGTATGAGAGCCATCATTACGTTTAAGCGCTGAGATTCATCCTAGGCCGACGTAATGGCACTTTTATTGCACAGGAATTTAAGAAATGAAATAGCTTTAACCGCTCTGAAGTGAGCCGCTACGGGCATTGTACGAAGTGACAGCCGTGTAAGTGCTCGCTTGCGAAAAACTAACATGAAACGGCTGAATCACGAGTTTCGTTGAATGTTCATTGCATTTTTGTATAGCATGAAGTAATTTTGATGTTACTGGTAAAAAGATGATATTAGCCAATATTACAAATCTATTACACTTAGGCGGATGGTTTAGAAAATCGAATGGAGTAACAATGTGGCATCACAAATTAGTTTTCACTTTTAGATAAAGAATTACTATTATATTTTAAAAATATTTGAGAGATTGCCTACGCCGTACTATTTAGTATTTTTTTTATTACGTATCTAATTATTTTGTATCTATCACAACTTTCTCGGACAGCGAAATAATTTCTTGTTATTATAGTATTGATTGCTAAACTAGGTAGTTCGTTTTAGCTGGTTCAACTAGTATAGGATGGTATAGGTAACAAATACATATATTATATCGCGTGCTCCATTTCCTCAATAGTGGGTAATTTGCCATGTGAAGAGGTCGAATAACACCTTGAATTTCCGATAGCCGTTCATAACGGCGCTATGGCCGGAGCTATCGCATAATAAAAATAGCTTGGCCCATATTTCAAGCGCAGGGCCCTATTTCTCAAATACGGTTAGCTTCGGCGGTGACCTGTTAGAGTGTGCTGAGGATCGTCGGCCGCAAATGACCTCTTACTGTTTCATCCTCTTATCTTAACTGCTAAACAAGCGCAAAAGCAACCTTGCTCTTTCTGAATTAGAGCTCATATTCCGAAACGATGCTATAGAGATGCGACATTGAGATAGTAAGTAGTCAAATGCCTGCAATCTGTCAACGTTTCCGGGCGACCGTGTCGTACGTACGCTCGATGGTTTCCCGTTTTCACATGACATATTTTAGCGGCAGTCGTCTTGCGCTTCTTTTTATATATTTCTTGGAAACATCTGTGCGCAGCTGTAAAATACGGAATTGAGCAACGCTGAGAGCATAAATTTGTAAAAATCTGCCGACGGGTACCTATGGCATATAAATTTCACGAGTCTTATAATATTGGGTAAAGTCACATGAATGATTTTTACAAAGACATTAACTTAAAATCAGGTCTACAGATTGTTGTTTAGAATGACGACAGTATTACCAGATTGTTTTATGCACCTTCCTTCAGAATCAATGTGAATTGCTTTCGGTTTGTAGCAGTATCTAATAAACCTTCAAGGCTACTGCTACGCCGTCGCTGTAGCTATTATAATAGTAGCCATACTCGTAGCTGCATTTTTTCTTTAGTACAGTACATAATATAGTACAGTACGTAAATACATAAGTGTCATCACGGGCCCGACGCTAACGGGTGAAACTTATCTTACATCGTCTGTAGTTCCAACTGTTTGAAATGAAATTACCCGCCTTTATCTTCAAAGCGTTCCTTAAAATAACGGACGTAAGACTTTACGATAATAAGAAATTAAAGTTTCCCTCTCAATCTGAACTTTTCTAACTTTCGACGATTAAGTGACCCGGCCCGGCGGCGGACTGCTCAGCCGTAGCGACGTCAAGGACCGAAACGAAGAGATCGCAGACTTGGATATAGCTCGCGAATTATTCCATGTCACGGCACAGACCGGGCCCGTGCCTAGATTACATCAGAAAACATTTTGCCAATCAATAAATTACCGAAATGCTTCGCAGCATCGTAGTCGAAAATACTTGAAGTGTGATTTTGTGCAGAAAATTGATGGAACTTCACTTTTTAAATTCGCTTTGTGACAATCCTCGTAGCTACACAAGGCAAACTAGGTAGTTAAATAAGAATCAATAGTTTGGTTTTCGTTTTATTTAATTGTTTTAATTGTTCAAATTGTACACGGAAATATGTACCTATATAGTAGTATACCCTATAATGGACACGGAACCAGTAATGGGACAAAAAAAACACAATTCCTCTAAAATAAGTATATAAAAGTAGTTTATAAACACTGGATATATTTTTATCATAAATAAGAGTCCTAGAGCTGATTATGTTTGAATTTTTATTAAATTCGGTTATTTTTTAAGAAATGTGCGTCAACCCAAAAGTTGTCGTGCCACTGAAAAAAAATATCACTAAAAATTCTTAACAACTTCGCTAAGAGAGGTGAGTTAATTTATTAAATTTTAATGAATTAATACTTGATGAAAACTAGAATGTGTTTTGTTAATTGCATTTACCATGAGATAAGGTATACAACACACTATGTTGTGACTCCACAGATGTAAAAAAATAGTGGTATTTGGCCCAATCCCATTATAGGAGCTGTAAAACTGCATACCTCCTATGATGGGACAATTGACATAATGATGCTTGCCATGCCATAATTTCATGTTTTAAACAATACAGAAGTAAAATGTAGTTACGAAATATGTCAACCAGGAGGTATTCTCGGACTTAGGATAAATTAATATCGTCTTTCCAAACTTTTATTTAACTTGCCTTGTTAGTTAATGTGGGTCAAATCTTGGTAGCTGAATTTGACCCACTTTTCGATTTTCGATTCAGTTGAAATTTTGTGTAAGTACGTAATTAAGTATGCAAATCGGATGATAATGCAATATTATGATAACATGGACTTGATCTGATGATGGAGACAGGAGGTGGCTATGGAAACTTTATCGCAATAAACCCTAACTAATTGTGTTTGGGTATATTAGAATTGTCTCGATGAATCTAATACAATAATAATTGGCTGTGGAAAGAAAAATACATTCAGCGATAAAAGCTTATACCAAAACGTGATTTTTTTGCCATAACTTATTCCCCATTTCTATATTTTATACTGATAGAGCAATGTCCATTATAGGGGGCCCATTACTGGATCCACGTCCATTACCGGGGGCCCATTACTGGAGCTTTGGTGTCCATGACTGGAGAAAAAAAGCATAGTATTAATTTGTTAATTATGTGGAAACTCATTGCAGTATCTTTGATACAACACGCCTAAAACATGAAAGGCGGATAGGACTTTCATCTTTTAACACGCTAAGCGGAGGACCATTTACATGTACAAGGGAAATATCATAAATACTCCAAATTTCCTCTTAAATGTCCCATGACTGGTGCTGTTACTATAGTTATCTAATATTTACGTAGGTTTATAATAAATCTCAGAGTAGATAACGTTTTTTGAAATTAACTTTATTAAGTAACTGTATGTTTTACCTTTGGATAAATATAAGAAGTTAACAAAATTTAAATTGTCTGTAATCACAGAGGCTACTTATGGTTTATTCCTGCGATAGAAAATCAGCTTTTACAAAGAAAATCCGTTCTTTAGCCTGATAACTACCCCAACTAATGTTTTTCACAGACTTGCCTTAGGCACCCCGGGAGTGCCAGCGCGCGGGAGAACCGCGACACCGTGTTCTGCCAGATGCGGCGCGCCATGGACCTCATCCACTACGTGGTACGCGACGGGCTGCCTGGCCACGACGACCACTCGCAGGAGGTTGGTACCAGGCTCAGGTATAACTGTGATACCGTGTTCTGCCAGATGCGGCGCGTCTTGGACCTCATCCACTATGTGGTACACGACGGCCTGCCCGGCCACAAGGACCACTTACAGGAGGTTGCCATTTGTATAATCATGCGATAGGCCATAATAAGTACAGCTATTTTAATTCACCAAAATTCATTAAATTGATAAATAAAAATTAGTAATTAATAAAAATTTATTTAAAAAATGTATTAGTTAGCGTGATCATTTTTCTAAACATATTGTAAGTGCTTCATTGGGGTAGTTTTCGCATCGTTTAATTGTATATTTAATCCTGAATAAATTTAG
Source organism: Cydia splendana (assembly GCF_910591565.1). Taxonomy (NCBI): domain Eukaryota; kingdom Metazoa; phylum Arthropoda; class Insecta; order Lepidoptera; family Tortricidae; genus Cydia; species Cydia splendana. The sequence continues at coordinate 14,340,833 of NC_085963.1, read as the reverse complement.
GATTATCTTTATGAATATAAGAATATAACAATACATTTAGAATTTAAAGCGGTCTTCCTTTCTTCCTGCCTAAAAGAACTAGACAACAACATAGAGCGTAAGGAATTAAACTTTGCAGTATTTTACCATTTATGTAGTTAAAAAGTCATGAAATTTAAGCCATAAGCCACAGCTAACCTAACTTGTAATATTACCGAGCTAAATGCACTAACAAGCACTACGAGATAATCAGCCATAAGCTTACTACGTGTTTGTTTTGCAGTATTAGATATCTCGCCGTAGCTACGAGCAGAAACAAAAACATTATTTCAGCTGCGCTTGCTACGTAAACTTTGTTAACTCTGCATCGCTCAGCTAACATACCATGCCTTAATTTCCCCTTAATGTTATATGAAATTCAATATAAACAATCAGAGTCCGATGCTTGTGCCGTAGGGCGCATAATAGTTTCCAGCCGGCCTGTTGCCCGCCGCGTATTTCCTATTACGACGTCAGAATACTCGATAAACATCTAGCACCAGAGGGAATGCGTCTGGCGCCATTGATATGTGCTCGAGTCACGTTTGTTAAAGGAAGTTTCATATTTTACGAAGGTTTTATGTAAATTTTGTTTCGCTTTTATCCTCTGTAATGGCTACGAGCTTATTTTGATGTGATACGTAAAATACTGATATTTTGAAACGTATTGTACGTGTAGCGATTAACCTTCAGTTACGGCGCAATAATAACTCTTTGATTTTTTTTAATAAAATAAATAAATAAATATTATAGGACATTCTTACACAGATTGACTAAGTCCCACAGTAAGCTCAAGAAGGCTTGTGGTGTGGGTACTCAGACAACGATATATATAATATATAAACTTAAATACATAGAAAACAACCATGACTCAGGAACAAATATATGTGTCATCACACAAATAAATGCCCTTACTGGGATTCGAACCCAGGACCATCGGCTTCACAGGCAGGGTCACTACCCACTAGGCCAGACTGGTCGTCAATAGTTTTTATTACACTATTCAACTTAACTTAGTGCTTAAGATGAATTCTACACTAGGTAAAATAATCGATCCAATGGGTTTATTATTACCAGTCCGTAACTCTATTAATAATACCAATATTAATTATTTCTACTCTTTTTACTCAATGAGATATAAGAACAGTAAGTTACTTTTTGTTACTTATAGCAATCGTTTTCCAATATTACTTAATATGCATGAATGTATAGTTAGTAACTGATTATACTTTAGTATTAAATATTTAACTTTATTTATGGATAAAATAAGTAGAATAGATAAGTATTGGTTGGTTTCAGAAAAACAACCTAAAATATTAGTATATCAGATGTAGGTATCTAAATTTTCTCTAAGTGCTATATTATTACTTTAGCTATAGCTATCCGTAAAGCATACGCTCAGTTGAACCACCCACATTCTAGAAGGAACAATTCTAAACCACTAGAGCAAGTATTTTATTACCTATACAAACTAGAACTATTTATTGGATATTTCCTACACTGTGAGAGTGTGCCAGAACGTTTATCGGGAAAGTTGTGTCCTGTCGCGCCGCTGTGCGCTTACGTATACCGTTTACGGATTTATCATTCACAGCGAAAACTGGTCTTCAGTACATAGGTATCTGATTTCATTACCCTAGTAATATTTTTAGAACCGAATGTAGAATCATAGATAAATATTACTATACATAATATTAGGTACCTAACTATATAAGTATTTGAGAGATCGAATCTCATTTTGGAGAAAAAATAATGTATTTTCAATTATTATTTATAATGGTTTCGTTTACCAACCTGGGGAAGTAAGCGTTTTAAACGAATGTATGTAAAATCCGAGTACTAGTCATGGACCTAGAATACTACGGACGTAGTTTTGCTAAGACAAAAACTGTGATTCCATCATCCACCAATTTCCTAGTATTTACGCGTAACACACACACATTGACAGTTATCTCAATGCCCTCATCCACCAATTTGCCGTCAGACGGATCGAAACGTCAGTGAAGTAAATATGTCCAAGAAAAATGTAAAATATGCCGGCATGCGTAGTTAAATCCTGCAAGAATTGTACCGATCGAAAGAAAAAAAGTGACGGAATAACTTTTCATAGCTAATTTTATCAATTATCACGGTATAGTACATAAAATCTCCATATTTCATTGTTTATAAATGCGAAACAGGAGTGTGACCAGTAAGTTGAATAGGGTAATTTCCCGAAAGTAGGGTAATTAATGCCCTTCTTATTAAATCATAATGTATATAAAAGAGATAATTTAGGATATTTAGGTAAATAGCTAAATTAATGATTTTGCATTTCAAACTAGGTCGGTATGGTAATTTCCCGATAATAAGGAGATTAAAGACGTTTACATGAATAATGTTTGATAGTTAACGTTTATTTGTTATGTAAGGTAAACATACTCATGGTGCTCGACGCGGTCCCAGTCCAGTACATGTCATCTTGAAACTTAAACCATTGTCAATATAGGTGACAGCAAGGTGTCATCTATTGGGCATTAACATGTCGAGCACTAGTACATTTACCTTATATTTATTTTTTGTTTAAAACCAGATGTGTTACAAGTTAAATATCATTAGGTATTGAAAATAATATTTGCACAAAGTAATTTGCAGGTAATGCGCATTTTCAAGACCTATAAAATCAGTTAGGTACACACAATTTTATTGTCTAACGTAAAACTGTCCTACTTTAAACAATATTTGAAAACAAGGACGATATTGAAAATAATTGTTTCACCATTAGGGGAGAATTTGTGTTACATGGTATCACTCGTCTACACGCACACTTTCAAACCGTCCGCCATTGCAGTGTCACAGTTTGTCTTAAGTGACATTCCCTCTGTCAAATATATAACTCTATGGTACTAGTAGTAGTAGTTTAGAAAATGTGACTTAATGTTACCACTCCTAAACTTAGGTTGTCAGTCTTAAAACGCTCTCCATCTTTAGGAAAATAATAACCCTATAGATAAAAAAGCCGGTTGCATTATCAAAACCCGTAAGCTGTGTGTGTGTGTGTAAGCTTTTACGCAAAACATTCCTTGAAATGGTCAACACATTTGTTGCGGATGCTAAATTCAGTTTTACTCCCTCGTATGTATTAACGAACGTTGCTGAATTTTTTAGAGCGTAACTCTAAATGTATGCTGACGCAACGGCCGCTGGGCTCACAATCCATTGCAGTAAAAAAAATCCCAAATTATATCACAACTTACATAGAGCCAATATCAAATCAGCTATCTGATTTTATTGTGGTATTGAAGACCGTATATGAACAAAATATTGAGGTAGGTGTATGTGTCTTAAAAAATATATTTTTTTCTTGCCGCCCTATTGAATGGATAGTGGACCTTGAATACGTCTAAAAAGGAAAACCCGCAGGTAAAGCAAATTAATATCTCCACTTTATTGTTTTTTTTAATAATTAAGATTATGGAAACACAACTCACAAAGTTAACACTTATAGTTACCGCGTCTTCTAGTTCCTAAAAATCAACAAACTAGTTTAATTATTGACTATTTAAAAATGTTAGAAGACTGGGCGAATTAGACATTTATATTTCATTGTGAACATCTACAACACAACATCACATCGCATGCAACCATTAGTCATACAGTACCCAGATCCCAGATACATATTTCACCTGCATTGAGCATCTTTTATAAAAGCTAACATATGAGATTGTGTAACATGAACACGACTCGACGATAATACCTCCCATGGTAGCAATAACAGCTGCTACAGCAAACTGTATACGTTCAATACATAGCACCACAGATCACCTACCACTAAGCATCTAAGCCGACTCTCGGTAACAGTATAAGAACGCAACGGCTTATGTCACTGTTTACGACTTGTACCTATAGAGTGAGTAGAGTTAGACCAAGCTAAGTTGGCAGCGATTTTATGTTTTATGCAAGTGTTATTTTAAACGTCGTATCGTCGTCGTCGTATGACGTTTAAATAACACTTGCATAGTCTGGGCTATCAAAATTGCTGCCAGTTGGTCTAACTCTACAAGTAGTAACCATGGACAATTTACAAATAAGTATAAATAAAAATCATTACATGGAAAAACATACACTTTTGTAGTTAGTAGGTATAATATTGCGCCTATTGTGACCATGAGTCCTCGTAAACGCTTCATAATCCGGAGTCTGTGGTAGTTAGTCAGTATATATTCGTAGCACACAACTGAAGAGGCTTCCGCGAGACACGGCCGGAAGAGCTCCGTGTAGTCCGTATACCGGCATGCCGCAACTCGCCTGCGGCCAGCGCACTTCGTTTATCGATACCTAAAGACTAATCTCTTCATTGCATGCACTTCAACATTCATTCATTTGTGTTCGTCATTTTAGGAATACTACGGCGCTTTAATTGATCATATTTATTGTTAGTTTGAGATATCAAGATAGGAGTAGGTAGTAGGTGGGTAAGAATTTGTAAAGATATGTCCAGGTTTATCCAGCTTTACACGTGGAAATGTACCTGCCGGTATGTACCTAAAGCGTAACGTTTAGAGAGGCTTAAAATATTTTAGACGGCTGTACGACGTCAACACGCTAGTACACGAATAGAATCGTTAATCGGGAAGTGGCTTTACCGTCGATAAAACAAAGGGTGCGTTTAAATAAGAAATTATCGATAAATGACAGGCCTGGTTCAAACGGCGGGCGGCTAATGATGCGATAGAGATCAGTGCTATCACGATGGGCAGCCCAACTTGGATGTTATTCCAATCGTTCACCTAAGCCTGGCTTGTCAACCACTCGGGCGTGCAAGTTTAAAGAGCGAACATAGTTGTTACGTATCCCTATGATACCGTCTCACTGGTTTGCCTGATCGTTCACCTCGCCTGCTAGCCGAGCAATTGGAATACACTTGCGGCCTGTACGCCCGAAACACGGTCAACTTCCGCAGTGTGTAATAGATACCACAAAAGATATATTTTAAACCGCACCTCGTTAAAGTCATGATCGCATTACATAACACATACCTTCCTGAGATCATTCAGATTCTATCTTTTATGAACTTCTTAAATAAAATCGTAAGTACGAGCAGGAAACTACCATGTAATGTATGTATATGTCGTAGCTAGATCTTAGAATTGATCACTTCATGACGTCGCATTCATTTAATCTAATTACCGGTTGGCCACGCCATGAAAAAGTCAAACCTAACCTAACAATAATCATCATCATATCATGAAGTGAACAATTCTAAAATAGCAAATCATGAAAGGATTAAATTCTATTATCTGGCCACGACATAACACATTCTTAAGGAATGGTCCATAGTTTGTTCCATAGTGCGGTGCATTTTAATAATTTTCCATTCGATTAATAAAAGAACCTATAAATTAATTTAAACTCATATCAGTTTATACTTTCAATACATAAACACGAGTTTCTTTTTTCTTGTAGTTGCAACCTTTATCGGAAAGTCGTGACCTTCAGGTACAATTTACCAAGGAGGTAGACGAGTGCCTTCAAAATGTTTCGCTAGCTCAAACTTTCTATGCATAAACACAGTTTTATTTTTTTCTTGTAGTTGCAACCTTTCTCGGATAGTCGTGAACAGGTACAAATTACCACGTAGGTAGGTAGACGTTTGCCTTCTAAACTTTCGCTAATAAATACTTTAGAGGTAGAATATTTTATACGCTTACTACTCGTATTTTATAAACTTGCTTTAATATTTTATCGTAAAGAAGTCGAGCAATCGCATTGACATCATACCGTAAGTACAGCCAGTAAACGCATTATGTACATTCATTGCACCTCGAACGACTATGACTTACCTAAATATAGTTATTTACACCTCTATTAGCACATTGTAACTTAGTAACTGGGGAATATCATAGCATTCTAAAACCATAGTATATTAGGTACAGATTTAATTCGTCTACAATATGTTCATAATATGTATTTAAAGTTGTTATATTCATATATTTTGTTACCCTAAGGAATTAATAAGTTGTAGACCAGTTAATGCTTAATTTAAGGCTTTTACTACTGTGTAGATATATTTTAATTCACTTGCCTACCTACCTACCTGTGTAAAGAATATAGCTTTAGCTTCCTGCTATACAGTAATTAGGTAAATCTTAGAAATCACATAAGCACCAAAAAAAATACATAGCATAATTATCTTATTCTCGTTGTTACTAAGTATATGTTAGTTCTAATTAACGCTTTTATCAGCCAATACCTACACTGCAGCCGTAGTATATGCTCACTATTGCCTAAAATTTTACATATCTGGTTCTTATCTCTCTATTCACTCTTATTATTTTACACTGTATAAAAAAACTTGAATAGTTAATTTTATTCATTATAAGAATAATAAATATACCAATCTTTTTTTAACAACAAGACGTACTTCACAAACTATTACAAGCCAAATGCCTTTTAATAAACTCCAACATCACACAATATCACGTTACGTAAGAAGTATAAAAATCATATGGGCATTTCTCGCGAGACGAGACGTGAAATATCATACAGCTTAATACATATACAAACCTTGTGCGTAGTTTTCTTATCATGTAAGTCTAGATTTTGATGTGTACATTATTATAAGATTTATAAGTATACGGACTTGCCTCGTAGGTACTTAGATTTATATGTTTAGGTATTTTGTAATCGGTGGAAAAACAGTAGGGATGAGATTTATCTATTAAAAGATTTTTCTAATGTATTACCTGGGAAAATAGACAAAGCCAAACAATAATTTGTGTAGCTTTCAAAATCCTCACCTCTTGTCTAATAAGCTTTACGTATCAATTTTGAAAACAACGCAAATTATTTATTGTGATTTACATTTTTAAGGTACTTTTCCCAGACTAAATCAGTGTTGTCAACTTGGCATAAATGATGCCAGATCTGGCATAATTTCACTCACTCTGGCACTAAAAATTTTCATTTAGCATCTGGCATATTTTTTAGCATAATTTAGCCTAAGCCAAGTTTGCACCAACTTGGCAGCAACAATATGCGCCATCGCCTTATGTGGTTCATATTTTCATATGAATTTTGACTTTTGTGGGTGGATGGACGTCGACGGACTATACAATGTATATTTTTTTTGAAATGGCAAATAAATTCAGTTAAATTGACCTCTGATTTTTTCGTCGATTGACATATTTGAGTTCCGTTTTGCAGATTTGATCAGACAATTTAATCAGGTTGGGCGAAAATTGTCCCATCTGGCAGTCCAGTGCCTTCACTGATCTTGTAGGTATTTAACTACATAAATTTACAGAGCATCGTTACGAACGTCGATAGTGAAAATTTCGAGCAACTACCTCTTTTACTCCAATTAAGGCGTAATTAGATTGACAGAGATATTTGCTAGAAATTTTCTATTTTCGTTGTTCGTGGTTATATGCCTGAAACGGAGAGACTGCTCGCATTTTGAGCTCACTTGGTCAATAATAAGGCTGACCTAGACGCATGGAATTTTCCGTACGGAATGACAGGTGCAAACGAGACTTGTATAGTTATGTGTATAGCGTCGTCCCGTTTACACCTGACCGCCCGGAAACCGAATGAAAATTCCGTACGTCTGCGGCCAGCCTATATTGCCAAACAGCAGACTCGTAACCGTCGTAACTATAGTCTGTCAAGCCATTTCCGTTAGTAAACAAAAACGACAAATTTTAAAAAAAAGTAGGCGCGAAGGATTGTCATCCCATAGAAAATTTGAATTTCGGGCTTTTTTCTACTGACAAAGTAGTGTTTTTTAGTGAATATTTTTAGACAGCATATTATTTTAAGTGTCTATTTTCAAGTGAAATTTTAGCATTTTTTTTAGCATATTTCAAAAAACTTTGGCATAATTTTGGCATAATTTAGACAATAGCCTAGCATATTTTCAAAATCCGAGTTGGCAACACTGGACTAAATCTTACGGCCCCTTGCACCATCCCACTAATCCGGGTTAACCGGTTAAACATGGAGTTACCATGGTTACCAGTACAATTTGACACTGGGCTAACGGTTTAACCGGTTAACCCCGTGTTATTGGATTGGTGCAAGTGGCCCTTAGTCGATCGACCGCTCTTCCTGTAGCTTTCTATTCGAATGACAGTGCCACTGAAAAATAGGTCATAATTTGTCCGACAGACATACGTCGTGACTTCATAATTCATAACACAGTCATGTTTCGTTTTTATTAAAATTGACAATATTGCCGCTTTAAGCAGCGTATATGCAGTGTCAGTGTTATTTGAAAAAATACTAACTAGTAAAACTAAACATTTGTACCCTATAGGCTGCACAATGGGAAGCAGGTACGGCGTTAGGCTCGCTTCGGGGGCTGACGTCACAAGTCCGGGCAGCGCGCGCTCGAGGCGGCGCGGACGCGCCGCGGCGGCGTGCCCTCGCGTCGACGCTCCGCGCCCTGGTGGAGCGCACGCACGACTTCACCGATTCCGCCTACACGTCGCACAACCACCGGCAGCGGATACTGGCCCTCGCCGAGCGGATAGCGTACGAGCTGGAGAGGCTCGTCGCCGTTGCTGTCTCAATGGTGAATCTTAAGCGTTTAGAATTTCAAAGATCAGACGACACGACGCAGAGTAGCTTAAACGACGCAGTTTTCTTGTGTTCATGCCGTCCATTACACTCCGAAACTACGTCTTTTCACATTTTAGTTCCACTGAGGCGGAAACGAGCAGGACGTAAATATGAGAGACAATATGTGAATTTTAAATAATGTAATTGGACAATTTATCAGTACTCGTTTTACAGCCAATTTAAATCTAACTATTTTTCCGCTATTAAGAATTTTTTTTTTAAAGATTTCTTACATTTATAGGTAAAATATATGTTGACCTGTGATGTTAACTCACATTTTAACGTACTCTTTCCCGATGGAATGTAACAGGAGGAGCAAGGCGCGACGGGCAGCGGCGCGGCGCTCGAGAGCGCGAGCGTAGGCGCAGCGAGCGCGGCGGCCGAGCTCGAGCGAGCGCTGGTGGAGGCGGCGCGGGACCAGGCGCGCGACCTGGGCCCGCTCGCCGACGACGCGAGGAGGCTAGCCTCCGACCTTGCACACATAGGTGAGTACATGTACCTAGGAGAAGCCAGGCGCGGCATCCAAGCGCAGGTGATGTGCGCTCGTGAATGCAGACCGGCATAGGCATAGGCGAGGGGGCCTCAGACTCGCTGACGACCACGATGGATTGAGGTGGCGAGCCTCCGACCTTTCACGCCTAGGAGAATAGTCGCTGGGTTACAAATTTCGGCAGACTTATACGCGCCTCTCTATAATGAATGGACTCATAAATAAGCGAGCTCGCATAGCATATTTTCTTAGGATAATATACACGATAGTACAAGCCGTGCTGAAAATATGAACGGCAGCTTCGCGTTTTACCCGGACACACGTATATATCAATAAAAAAACAATCGCCTTTAGGCAATCATCAATTCAAAGAACAAAAGAAAATCACAATTCACTCAACCTGTATATATAAATTTAGTTGCAACGCCAACAAAGCAACCGTTTTTATTCACACTCACCATTTATTTATGCATGCAGAGTTAGTAAACACAAAAGAGTATATTTTTAAGGTCAGTTAGAAATTTTGAAACAACCAGTACGTATTTGCTCTTGCGCTTCGGGAAGCATTCAATCAGCAAATCAAATAAAAGAGAAGTCGGACAGGATAAAACCGTTCGACCATACGTTGCGCTTTTGCCGAGAGTGTTGCAAACACTGGAAATGGACAAGCTAGGAGGTGTCACTCCAATTGCATACAGGGCGCAGGCGAATTGTTCACACTGACGAAACTACTTCAAAAGCGTTCCTATTGCCCATAGGTTTAAAGGGATTTCGGGGTCACGTTCTATTGGTTTCCCTGACAACCCAAGTCGCCCAACCTTGCATAACCAATCAAAGTACACGGGCAGCACAAAAGCTTACGTCGGTGTTGATATCTATTGACCGTCTTTTTTCTTCTGAATTCGTTTGATTTTCTCAGAACAGAATGTAAATCCCTGTCGGATTATTTAACAAGTTAAATGAAAAAAACGCAATTCGTTACTTGTCCGCTTAACCGGGTACCTACTGTATGCAAACGTTGAAAATATTGAAAATGTAATATATAGGTACCAAAAATAAAGAACTATGTATGTATGTACTTAAAATAAAGAACACTAAGCAAATGAGGTAAAACGAACTATGGAGAAATGTATCCCCCTTTTCCCTCTTTCACTTTCCTTTTTATCTTGACTGCTGATTTTTAGGGTAGAGTCGTATAAGGGGGTTGGAACTAAAATTATATTCTTGTTTCCAGCTAGTTCCTGTGGTGAGAGAGAATCAGAGAGACTGCACAATATAGCCAGCCGGCTCCACGAACAATTAGATCACATAATAGAGGTGGTTTTCTAATATTACAATTAAATTATATACCAATTAGTTCTTCTAAAGATAATTTTGGTGCCGCGTGTTTCAGGTATGCAAATTACTTAGGCACATAGCAATGTCGGAGACGTTGCAAGTGAGCGCGAAGTTTGCAGAGATTAACCTGAGGATATACGGGCCACAAGTGGTGACGGCTGCGCGGACACTGGCCGCACACCCAGGTAAGACGCGTCAAGGTCCAGCCAGATTTAGCTAATCCCATTCACCTCACGTCTGTACCTAAAGGAGACAGATCATCAATTGTCCCTACAAAGAGTCAGCAACACGCATTCTGAAACCGATAGAATTTCGAATGTATTAGTTGCGATTTTCGCTTTCCACCGTCTTGTAAAAAAATATAATGAACAATTTTAGAGACTGTTATTTTTATGAGATCTACCTGAATGTATAGGAACATATTGTTATGTGGTTTTTATTAAAATTATCGAGGATAATATTTGTTGTATTTGACAACCCAGGCAGCGCAGCGGCGCGGGAGAACCTCGACGTGTTTGTGGACATGTGGGCGTGGTTGCTAGCAGACGCGGCGCGTCTGGCGCGCGAGTTACTCGACCTGACGGGCGAGCGGCAAGACAAGCAGCAGTATAGCAGTTTGCCTAGGCCAGGGGTAATCAACATAATACGACAACTAACTTTTTTTTGTTGCTTGACACGGTTGTTTAACACGGTGCGGTAAGCGAGAGAGTTACTAGAGAGAGTTCGACTAGACTGCACGGACGATCAGTAAGATATGTAGCAGTGCAGCTGCTAACCGAAGCGGAGGATATCAAAAATAAAACAAAACTTTACTTTCTTCCTGAACACTGAACTGCAAGAAAACGGTATGCGGCTGGCGAGATTAGGCCTCACGGGAAATTGGCCAGATAAACAGCAGTACTTATAATATACCTAATAGTTTGCCCAAATTAACACAGCACCATACATTAAAGCGTGTCTCTTTTCTCGTCTATACGTCGGAGCTACAAACTTTGAAGTTGAAAATGTTTAAAATTAATTAGTTCGCGTTCTGAGTTTGCGCATATGAGGTAATAGATCACACACGTCGCTAGGCGACGCGCTTAGAAATACGCTTCTTACCCAGTTCTTACCTAATCGAAAGTTAGCCGACGTTTGAATGTTTCAAACATACCTAAACTTGATTTTAAATCATTTCCAGAAACATGGAACGACGAGTAAACCGTTAAAAGCAGTCAAATTAGACTCTGAAGAACAAGCGAAAATCGCCAAGTCAGGATTGGAGATGAAAATGATGTCTTCGGAGATGGACGCGGAGACTGAGAAGTGGCAGGGGGCTGCTGCCGACGAGAACAACGACATTGTGAAGAGGTACCATTTGCTATTTTAATTAAAGCCTGATTAAATGGCGCCGCACTTTGAGACTAGCTCGGTCGAGCAATTTAAAGCTTTAAATTAAATGCTTTAATACGTGGTCAGATTTTAAAATGTTATTGTTTGATATTGATTTAGGTAATATTTATCTTCGTGCACCTTACATATTGATTTGAGTTTACAAGTAAATCGCGGGGCGAATCGATTTTTACGCTTACAAATAATAAGACGGATCCAGATATCAAAATGTACAGCTGATCCTGATATCAAAGCCAGCTTGCCCCCGTGTCCCACAAGCTCGCGAAATCCAAATGTAATATCTTTACATTTCAATTGGATTTACGGATGTGTAGGGCAAAAGTGCTACGGGAAACATTCAGTACAAAGCGGGAAATACCTGCTACGAGCCTACGGCGTAGCACTCGCGGCGAACTTTATAAATGAGTTAACACTTCGAAGAACATTACCCACATTAAAGATGACTGGCACCTGTAAATCCATAAGTTTAATGCTCATAATAATATCTTGCAATAAATTTTGGTTTAACATCGCATTTAATTGCCTCTAGCGTTAAAGTAATTAAATTGTATAAATCGGACCGCTGAATATTTTCACGAAATGATAAAAATTATCGAGTACTTATCTCCCGAGACCTATTAGTATTTATGTGATAACTTCTATGATGAAATTGAATCTTGAGTTATAAAATAATCATCTTTAATTTTCAATTTGCAATTCCATAAAGAATTTATTTATTTTATTTCAGGGCAAAAAATATGTCTTCCATGGCCTTCGCTATGTATCAGTTTACAAAAGGCGAGGGCCGTTTAAACACTACCCAAGACCTCTTCACGCAAGCGGAGTACTTCGCCGAGGAAGCGAATCGACTGTATAAAATAATACGACAATTTTCATACCAGGTAAAAACTTTATACTGCACCTGTTTTGGCCACGGAACTTTAATACAGCATATTGTAGAAATAAACTAGCTATTTTGTTACATTCCAGGTACCAGCAGGTACAACGAAAAAAGAATTGTTAGAACAACTAGATAGAGTCCCCACGTACGTGCAACAACTACAATTTACAGTAAAAGAGCCGACAGTAGGCCGCGCAGCCACCTTCAGTAAGGTTGACAACGTCATTCAGGAAACTAAACACCTTATGAACGTCATAAGTAAAGTCGTCACTACATGTTTCGACTGCGCCAACAAGGTGACTGCCCTTTTCTCTCACATATATGACATATTTACAATTTTCGAGCAACACGTCGCACTTTTTGAAATCCTGAATTTTCTAGGCAACATTAAGACTTTAGTGCATTGGAACGTAATGTTCCTTAGGTACCTTTGCCGTGGGAGTCGAGTGTGGGAGTGGTTAAAAGGCACCAGAGTGTTGCACCTGTTAAGTACTTTAAAGATTCTACTTCATTCGTGACTGTTAGAAATCGGGAACCGGGTGAAACAGTGTGATCTCAGTTTCAAGGTTTATTCTTGGTGACATTTTAAAAGGCAGATCAATACAGTAAACATTTTTATTTATTAAATTTCAGTGACCAATAGTAACAAGAATAAATCTTTTTAGTTAATTAGATACATACCTAGTTTTGATTAGTAATTTATAGAACATTGTGAGAGTTCGACAACCCCATTATTACCTATTTAATTTTTAACGTATGTTTTATTTTATTTTTTCGTTTCTGTTTTCCAATCGTCATGCACCGGGTCCCTCCGCATCCAGGGTCTTATACCGCTGGACAAAGCGATTAACAAAACCTCAAGAAGGGGCGATTCGGTCTGTCTCGACTGCACTCTCATACATTCCGTATCCATGTATCTGTGTGTTATTGTTACGTAGTGTACCGAAGCATGTCTGTGTTATCATGCCCATACATTTTTAGGACTACATTAGAGATGTTTTCTTTGCCGTTATTGATATTCGCTAAAAGCAAAGTGGACGTACATATTCGTAGAGAATTCGGTGTGGATACGTGTTACTAGCTAGAAGCTACAGTTTATTCAGAAAAAATAATGGTGGTTGGTATCAATAATTGAAAACTTAAGTATATAGGTGTCATATTTCTACCCAACTTGAATCGGTGGTATGGGTACATTCCCTAAACTTCAACTCTACAATGACTCGACTTACACTTTTGACCGACATTTTTTTTTACGTTGTTATAATTTATTTTGTTTCTGTTATTTTATTTTCCTTTTTCAGTATTCCCTGTGTATGCCTGAGAGAGTCCCTATGCATTGGAAACCAAATTTGCGCAAAACATCCACATTTAAGAGTGAAAATAGTGTATTGAATGGTTAAAGTAGGTACACTGTGTGCGAACTGTGTTCTGAATAACCCGTAACACCTTCAACTGATACTAAACCTTTTAAAAAACCTGATATACTTACTATAATTATATAACTACGTAATTCAAACCAACGTTGTATTTTTTTCGAGATTTAGTGTAGACTTGTTTGAATTGGTGGTGTAACTTATATAGCTAATTTTGAATGTTGTTGGTGTGTGCTGTTTGCAATGATAATACAATGTTTAACTAGAATAGTATGTGTGGTATTAGGTATTATAACATTTCCGTTTATAAAGTGAATTTTTACATCTGCTAGAACATGGTGTTAAAATAAATTGTACTTTTGCTACAGTAATAGTTACGCTGGTGTGAAATCGAGTTTCGAGAATAAGTAACTTTAACTGATCTGATAAAAAAATTTGCTTTGCATAAACAGTTACTTTTGCGTGCATGATGTTTGGTATCATCTCGGTGCGTCCTCGCTACGAAGGCGATGTACACACTGAACTCTCCCTTGGACTCACTATAGTAATTCCGGTACTCATAGTGAACCTATGTAATCAAAGCACACCGCATGCCGAAAAGGGCGACTATAGCTCGGAACCATACGTAATGGTCACTTTATCCAGCCTAAGGTTTCTTTTGACTATATATACCGCAAAATCCAAAAAATAAAATCCGCAATTTATCATTGTGTATATATCGGTGTAGGTATAGTATGACCAAAATTGCATCGAACCCGGTGACTATGGAGGAGAACGTTTTCAGCATGCGACGTGCCATTTTGTAAATTTGAACACAAACGGTATATGAATAGCGAGTCCAAGTGTGAGTTTGCACGCCTATATGGACTCGTGTTAACTGTGTGCGTGTAATGTGCAGTACAAACTGGACTTCACGGGGCTGTCGGCGGGCGAGGCGGTGCGCGGGCGCGGCGCGGCGCGCGACGAGGACCCGGCGGGCGGCGGCGGCGGCGACGCCAAGCCGGGCGGCAGCTCGGGCGACACGGCCATGTGACAGTACGGCATGGGCCGGCGCGGCAAGGGCGACGCGCGCCGGACCAGGGTCAGCTTCCTCTTGTTTTAAAGACTGCGTCTCTAAAACGAACGTCGCCTACGGTCGGCTGGATCGCTCTCTTGCGGTTACATCGCTCTCGTGAAAGATGAACCGGTGATGGACGTATAGATTTTGATGTCGGTTATTACTAACGAGTTTTGCTGCTTAGATACTTACCTCCCTCGAAGTTTTACATTCGTAATGTTCGTATTCGTAGTAGTTTTTCGCTAGATACTATTTCTAATACTCTATTATAGTATTTTCTGATATCTTTGAAATTTAAAGAATAGATAAAGTTCTGTATTTTATGAATCTCTCTAGCCGGATCTTTGAAGATCCATCCGAGTGATGGTAGAGAGAATCGAGTTGAGTATTAGTCGTACAACGAAATATAAACGAAGCGATGCGTCCGCAATATTGTTTGTATCCTGGAAGATCACATGGATCAGCGTCTACTATCGACGTAGCCTTGTAGCGCTGTATGCATGTGGTTTTACACTCCGACTCTGAAGGCTGTCAACCGTTTAACAGTAGGATGACGATACGAACCGATATCGCGACTGTTCGATGGTTGGCAGCTACACTTAATGTAAGATGGACAGTACGATAAATTTAAAGTATTTACGGAAATAAGTTTTGGCTAATCACTTGCGACACACAAGCGCGCCCTCTCGCGGACTTCAGGTCTATTCTCTTCTAGATAAACTAGGTAGTTAGTAAATAGCAACAAGTAGGTAGCGAGCGCGCGGTCGCGACGCATTTGGCTGTGCAAAAATAATAATCTACTAAGTATTGTGTTCTACAGCAATTTCTAACTGTATTCGTAGACTAGGGATCAGGCATTAAAGATATCGACATTACATGCAGTTGTTACAATCGTTACGAATTTTATCTTTATTACTATTTTGTGATCGGTAAGAAAAGAGTGAAATCGTACAATAAATACTTGTTAACTACACACTCATAAATAATGTTACACTACCTAGTTAAATAAAATACGTATGTATACAATAACACTGAATAATAAGTACAAAGTATTTCCTATTTCTTTATGTTTCCCTTTCTTAAGCTTATCTAAGTATGTACCTACCTTTCTTATACCTTTTATCTACCTACTTGTATTTTAATCTATGGTCATTTTCCTGTATATATTACCTCACACCCCGGATTGTTTGTCTTTACGCTATTTGTCTTTCCTACTTGCACCCTTCTGCACCTTCCGTGGTCCTGTTGCACATTTTGTTTATGCACGTTTGGCTTCCTTCATTACTTTGGCATCAGATCAGACGCTCTTCCTAACGTCACGTCAATGAATATTTACATCTTCAGAACGACACAGCGTCACTCGCATTCGATGTTTACGCATTACTAGAAGTTTCTCTTTCAACGAGTTCGTGTACATACGTAGGTAAATATGAGTTCGGTTGATGTCTTCGATTCTGCGTCGTCCGGATGGCGACTTTTGCATGCTTGTGAAACGGATCAAATAGATGTGTGTTGCATGTGTGTACGTGATTATTGTATTGAATGTCGTACTTCATCTTTCTGACGGGGGATGTTAAGTAATAAGATAAGGGAACTTGACTCTGGTTGCTAAGAAGCAGCACCTACGTCGCCGAAACGCATGGTGTTATATAGACCTTCTCTGCGCAGGTGGCAGCACTTACTGCATGCTAAGGCACAGAATACACGTTGAATCATCTTTGCGCGTTGATAACCAATTTACTTGGTGACTTCGCGCGTATAAGCGGTGCGCCGGCAGCGTGTGTGAAGAGCTCGCGTGATTTACCTGCACCGTCGTAACGTAATCATGAGCATTAAATACGAACACGATTCTCGCCGTTCTGTGTGTTCTGTGCCTAAGCTAACACCATATCGCCGGCATGACGCCACAGACCATATCTGCATTGTCGCTAATTAATAATCAATCGTTACGGCAATAATCAACATATCAATTTAATTAGATTTATCGATTGTTACCGAAAAACGACGGGGTCGTTATTTAGTATTTAGGTATTTTTGGGGGCTAGATTACAATAGTTGGTATGTATTACCAAAGCGTCAGAGACGATTCATTTGATAAGTAATTTAAAATATTTCCTGTAGTAGGTGCTGGCTATGCTTACAATAAACGTGTATATATTTTTGAAGAGCCATTGTTAATAGTGCACGATCGGCCTATGTTTCGAAGCGTTTAGTTTAGGATAGGCATCAATGTAATTGTCTTGCCATATCACGTTTCGAGTGTTGCCAGCTGTCAATTATTTTGGTGGGAGTAGTGTAGGTACATGCTTTCTGATAGCTCTCGCCTCTCCGTGCTCTCACCTGTTCACGGTCTATATAACACTTCGCATGTTTCATACACCTACTTTTAGCATTTACTCTTTAATTCTACGTGAATGATGTCGGCTTTCTATAATTTGTAATTATATAGTAAGTAGGTACCTATTATATTATTGTTAAACTGTAACGACTACTCTTAAATCTTATTGCCTTCAAAAATAATTTTACCGTTATATGTACTTACTAGACTCCTGTTAAGATACTTAAAGCTCTGAAATTAGGATAGTGATATGCTAACAATATTCGAGTTAATGTAAAGAGCTTGACAAAGCTTTATAATGAAGAGTTGTGAATCGAACTTGTGGCCACGTATCTAGATTCAAAGATTAGTATAAGGCGAGGCCGTACAGCCCGATGCGACGATCGGATGGTTGCGTCGGTCCTCTGGTTCTAGGTAGCGAGACTCACAAGCATCAATATAATTTGGTCACATTTGTGCATATTGCACGAATGTGTGATGAACTGAGGTTTTATTTCAACCGTAGATATATCTACATAATTACAGCAAATCGGTCCAAACGCTCATGGATCACGTAGGTACAGTTGAAGTTTATTCCAAATGGCTGTTTTACAGCATGGCTATGTTACGATTTGTGATAATAAAATGGAAAAAACACATAAGTAGTTACATAACGCGTTTTTTTTTTTCAAACACTAAAGCATCACTAGCTATGACACGCTTAGCTTTTATACATTTCACAATTCATGCGACATGTCTTTAGACATGCACCCTGATACAACGTCTTAAACTATTTAAGTTTAAGTACCAACTGGATGGGCAGACGCAATTACTTCTTCATCGCATCTGGCCAGTGCCCTCGCGTGCCGCTTTGACTGTTCAGTAATTACGTACCTATATAATAAGCGTTCACCGCGAGCCGTGGACTACGATATAGGTAATTAGTACACTTAGATATTCAGCTAGCGACGTTATAATAGGTATCATACGTGCTTTTACTTCAGAACGATAGCCGTTATTGATCAACTCTACGTCCTAATGCGTGAAAGTAATACCATAGCCAATTAAGTAATAAGGAGAAGTCATATAGGTTATTATTACAGATTGCGCAGTATCAGTGACATATAATTTTTAAAGCGGTTTGCCCTTTGCTTATATCGCAGCGCAATCTGTGTATGTCAGTGAGCTCACTATACTCGTAGTGATGTAGCTCAAAGTGACGCCATCTACAACATTGATGACGGTCTACAATTTTGTGTTTATTATCATTTACTTGGCTCTGGTAAAAACATACCTATGAACAGTGACCAAAACCACGGCAATCTTATGAAACATTGGTAGGACGTGTAGAATAAATAGAAACATTTATTTTATTATACAAAAAGGTTCTTTAGCTGTTTAATATATATCACGTATATCAACTGAAACTTATTTTTGAACGTGAACAATCAATAAATAAAATGTTTTAAATGTTTAAAATTATATTCTGACCTTGAATAGCATCGTCTGCAGACGTATCTGCTTGATACAAAATTAATTTAACAACTAAAATGTCGACATATTCGTGATTTCTACATTTTTCTCTCATTAAAAAAAAGAATTCAGGTGTTTCTTTCTTTTCTTTCTTTCTTTCAGGTCAAACTAATACAACAGCTTTTACTTAGTTTTTAAATGAGTAACATGATTGTTACAAATTATCCCCACCTACAAACGCTTATATAAAAAATAAAAACAACAAAACAACTAATCAAGTGCTCATATTAATGTAAAAATGTATTATATGATTTCGCATTTTTCATCAGAGCAATGTCAAATCCTCCTAACGAAAGTAGTATTATACCTACAATAGGGTATCCACATAATAGATCATAAAAAGCTACACTACACACACGTGCCTCGGTAGACACCTACGTAATGTAGGCCCTACTCGCGTTAACAGTGACGGTAAGGTACCGAGCGGCCTCTAGGAGTACCATTTTTTAGATTTAAAAAGATCTAGTGCTAAAGTCAAAGAAAAATCATATTATAAAAGCAGTTCAGTAATGTCTCTCAAATAGGCATCTCAAAGCCCTCTCTAAGTGCTAAAGAATATCCGCACTTGGATTAAGTCTATACCTGATGTTCATAGTACTATTAGTACCCTAGAAGACGTCGCGTCGTACAGTTACAATCGCAAAATATATATACCTAATGAACCTAAGTACAGATACTTACACATGCTATTTCTTGACAGTTTGGGATATTTTTTTCGCAACCTGTAATTTATATTTGAAAATATTTATCAAAAAAATGTTTCTATCTAACCAAATCTAATGAGAAATAGTTCTGATAAGTTCTGATAAAGAGTTCAATCGTTTTAGTTACTCATTGTATGGGATTTTACAGAAAGGGAATTAGTGGTGCTACGCCTTTGTACGCCATATACTTACATAGAGAAACTGATATTTTCACGATAAGATTTTTTTATTGATTTTAGCACTATATTAATTTCTCAATATATCTGCTAGTTGTCACTTATCACCTCACTCAGAAGCATTCAACTCGATACAATAAATTGACTTCCATCACATTATAATATTAAATTCAATCACTTATTTCACAAAGGAGCTAATCTCTTTGGGCCATTTGTAAAATAATTAATTGAGTCGATTAGTGGTTATATAGAATAGACAAATAGAATAACAAGATACATGAGATAATTTGTGATACTTGACATTTAGTGCAAAGTCCTGTATAATTTTCAATATGTAGTTTTTAAAATAAATGGACAACAAGAACACCAAACTTATTTAATTGTACCACGTAGTTATATTTAGAAATGGAATAGTTTGGGACGATGGTTCAAGTGATGGATTCCCTTTCATATATTAACTGTCTTAATTAAAACCAATATGACAGTACTGTAGCTAAACACATAAAGTCTATTTAATAATTTAATGATAGCGAATGCTTAGTGCAATGAACTTACTATTTTTTTCAATACAAACGAAATTATAAAATTTCCATCTTATTTGTCCCATTTTGAAATCCTAGATGGAGTCCCAAAGTCGGAACATAAATGAACCAAAGAGTAGGACCTAGTTTAATAAATGTTTAGCCTAATAAAACAAAATGCTATAATGAATAAGGTGCAAAGTACCTATCTAATGATAGATATATTTCGGCATTCTCTTACATGTAATGTATAAATGGTGACCCTGAAGGAGTAAAACCCCGATAAGTAACTGTGTAAATTAAACATTTTAGTTAACATGTGTCGTCGGATATTTCGAAATCAATTTGATGTAACTTTATTAAGTGTATAATAAAGATTGAACCTATTGTCATGAAACTGTTGTGATTGTTATATATTTGAAGTTGCATTTTCATTAAAGTAATTAGAAGTATATTTTCCATAGTGCTGCCAAAATATTAATGATATACTAGATGTAGTCATGTTGTTTACATAACGGAATATTTTGAGGTTCGTGAATTTATGGAATGTATTTTGATGTGAGCGAGGAATGTATAACACTGTGTACGTGATCTAATACATCACTAATTAAAAACAAATTCATACGAATACAATGAATTTTATTTTATTACCTTCCATCGAGAGACCACCGAGAAACTAATAATAGTTTTAATAAACCAGGTAACTGTACAGTAATCGCTAAATAATAAAGTTTCGCAACATTGTTGTATGCTAAGTTTCTTTGGCGGATGACGCGTTCTACAAACTCAATGAGAAGCATATGAGAAGGGTCCAATAATAGTACATTATGATATTTATGATACAAGTGTGCTACCTTGATCATTACACTCGTGGCGATATTATACGCGCGACCTGATAGCGAGTCCGCCGCGCTATTAGAAAGACGATGAGTGTAATGACCAACGTGTTTCATGCGATAGTAGGTTCAGTAAGGTCATTTAGCATGCACTTTAGTCTCAGGCGATGCCGCTTGGCACGATTGTTCCTTAGGTCAAACAAAGTTGATCTGGCCCGGTAGCCGGGAGATCGTAGGTACCATGTAGACCCCCCAAAAAAGGGGGGGGGGGGGTGAAAGGGTCGGCTTCCCAGGTCCAATTAATGCTATATTCCTTCCTAGTCTTAGCAACTAGGGCAAGTTATATATCATTTTCGTATAATTTAGGGACGGAGAATTCATTTTCGAATTATACCTTTCCATACAATAAAAAATTGTTTTGTACTCGTACAAAAAATGAAAATGTTATGTAATTTTTTGTGACAATTTTGGATGTTACAATCACAGTGTGGCGATTTGCACTAAATCAAAAATGGGACGATGTAGCCCATGTATTCTTTATTCTGAAAAATATCACTTTATAGTAGGCATTCATACATGTTTTCGTAATAAAAAAAAATAATTTATAGCGCGTGGCGGTAACGATTTCCATACAAATGGAACTATGCCCAAAGTCAAAGATTAAAAATGTTTACTAAAACACTGAATTTGGCAATTTAAAAGTTTAAATATAATGTTTTAATGATTTTTTCATGCGTTTTTGCCCTTGTTTGGTACAAATTTGTTGTTTTTGTTTTTATTCCAGACAAACTATCTCCCCCCCATTTCCCCCCTTAAGGGTAGATATTTTTCAATTTGTTTTTATAACTAACTTATACCTTTTGTAATTAATCGATGTTCAAACTTTCAGGTTAAAATGTTCAGTAGTTTAGGATCTACGTGTGTTTGAGCTAAAGACATTTTATTTCATAATATCCCATATATTATAATATCTAACAAAACTCTGCTTACTTCCAGACATCATACAATCTAAACCCCTGAAGATATGAAGCTGAAATTTTCAACATCAATTAAATGCGACAGGTTTAAGTTTAAGATAAAGTAAAATTTTATAAAATCAACCCTTAAAGGGGGGAAATGGAGGGGAGAAAGTTTGTATGGAAGAAAAATAAAAACAACAAATTTGTACCAAAAAAGGGCAACAACGCATAGACAAATTATTAAAGCATTACATTTAAACTTTTAAAATGCCAAATTCAGTGTTTTAGTAAACATTTTTAATCTTTGACTTTGGGCATAGTTCCATTTGTATGGAAATCGTTACCGCCACGCGCTATAAATTATTTTTTTTACTACGAAACCATGTATGAATGCCTACTATAAAGTGATATTTTTCAGAATAAAGAATACATGGGCTACATCGTCCCATTTTTTATTTAGTGCAAATCGCCACACTGTGATTGTAACATCCAAAATTGTCACAAAAAAGTACAAAACATTTTCATTTTTTGTACAAAATTATTATTTTTTGTATGGAAAGGTATAATAATTATTTTGAAAATGAATTCCCCGTCCCTAAATTATACGAAAATGATATATAACTTGCCCTAGTTGCTAAGATTAGGAAGAAATATAGCATAGATTGGACCTGGGGAGCCAACCCTTTCACCCCCCCCCCCCCCCCCCCTTTTTGGGGGGTCTGCATGGTACGATCTCCCGGCTACCGGACCAGATCAACTTTGTTTGACCTAAGGAACAATCGTGCCAAGCGGCATCGCCTGAGACTAAAGTGCATGCTGTTCCATACATTTGTGTTCCTTACTCAACCTACTACGACGGTTTTCAACCCACTTAAAAAAAACAAACCTTAAATATTAATTTTAATTGTTAAAACCATGAATCTAGTATATAAACTGGATCTGGCATGAGGGTGGGGAGAAGTGACCGAACAGGATAGTCTTATGTATCTTTCAGTAGGAGTAACAGCGAAAGAGCTATTATTGTTTGTCCTTGTCACAGTCTCTCATTTTATTTGTTCTCCACCGTTTTTTTAGTATGGATTATGGTGGGCAACAGATTAATTCGACCAATCAGTGTCGCATTTGCGTATGTTTTGTCCTTCGCGTATACCACTTCTATACGATCCTACCTTCTATGGTTAAAACAGTTATTAAAAGTACAACTCAATGAAAAATTAAAATCGAATTGTCATATACGAGGGTGGATCAAAAAGTACCCGTGTTAGAAATGAAGACGCGTTTTTTTTAAACATTAAATATTTTATTTTATAACGTAATCTCCTTCTAGGTCCTTACACGTTTCCCAACGTTCCGGCCACTTATTTAACTCCTCCAAAAAAGAATCTGTCAAACTCTCTAAAATATGCTTCTCTCTCGGCGATAGCTTCTTCGTTTCACCAGAATTTCTTTCCCTGGAGCCATGTTTTTCATATTAGGGAACAGAAAAGAGTCAGATCCGGTGAGCAAGGTGGGTGTAGCAGCAATTCGTATCGTAGTTGGTTTAATTTGACGCGACAATTCTAGAAGAATGTTCTGGTGAGTTGTTGTGGTGAAACAACACTTTCTTCTTTACAAATGGGGCCATGTCTCCTTTATTTTTTTGTCGAAATGGTACAATAACTCACATTGGTACTGCACGGTAATATTTTAGCTTAAAAGTAAAAGTCCATACGGATTATTCCTTTGGAATTCCAAAATATCGTTACCTTAACTTTTCCAGCTGTTTGCTGACTTTTGCAACTGTTCTCCTTCTTCGGGTCAGAATTGTCAGAAAAAATCCATTGTTTTGACTGCTACTTGGTCTCAGGTCTATAATCATGGATCCAAATTTGATCAACGGTAACGACACGACGCAAAAACTCCTGCCAATATCGCTCAAACAATCCCAAATACTCCTTCAACATTAGCAGCAGTATCGCCAGCATCCACTTGTTTTCATCCGTGAGCAATCGCGGCACCCATCGGGCGGACACTTTTTTATGTGTGACTAGTCGTGTATTATATTAATTGCTGTTCTGTACGACATCCCTATAGCCTCCGCTAATTCGCGCACTTTAGTACAACGATCGATGAGCATCATGTTTTTGACCACTTCGACGACTTCTTTGGTAACCATGTTTGCAGGTAGTCCTGGGCGGTTCTCATAAAAACACATGTGTGACCTTTTTTAAATTTATTATACCAATATCTCATGGTAGTCATAGACGGCGAAAGACCTCCATAAACAGCATCTAACTTAGCTTTTAATTGTTCGCATGTATTTTCATCCAAAAATGAGAAGCGGATTACGAAACGATTCTGCTCTTTTTCCATTTAGTATGAAAAACAAGACAAGTCTCACAAAATTAGCCGCCTAAAAAAAACTAAACCACAGATACCTGTCAGTCTTTAATTTTTTTATTCGATAATAGTAAAACTACTCGACGGTAATACCAATTTTCCTAAGCAATGCCATTTGTCATCAAACACGGGTACTTTTTCATCCACCCTCGTATTACCGCACAAGTCCGATAATTATAATGAAAAAAGTACGCGGGTTTAATATCTAGGATTATAAGATTTATAAGCCTATAAGTTCCACGTTACGAGCAAGTGTGTTGAAAAGTAAGTATTTTTTGCCACGATGCGTGTCATCATTAGTGCCAATTTCCACCATCCATCTCGAAGCACGCGACTTTTCCCACGGTTTTAGCCATCTTCCCCGCAAAAATAATCTATCCCATCCTCGTCGCCAATGTTAAATTTGGGATTGGTGTCTAAAGGAAACGCCCGTTCGGTTGACAGATTTATTCCAACTGGCCATAGTCTAATAAAACATGGTCTTCCACATAGTCTAATAAAACATGGTCTTCCATTCCCAGAGTGACACGGGCCTACGTCACAACAACATGGCCGCTATATATAGCGCTATCGCATATTATCATATAGCGCTGTCGCATGATGACGTAGGCCCGTGTCAGTTAGGTGACCTAGAAAAGACGGGAATGGAGTACCAGGCGGAGTATATTATTATACCATGGTCTTCCATTCCCAGAGTGACACGGGCCTACGTCACAACAACATGGCCGCTATATATAGCGCTATCGCATATTATCATATAGCGCTGTCGCATGATGACGTAGGCCCGTGTCAGTTAGGTGACCTAGAAAAGACGGGAATGGAGTACCAGGCGGAGTATATTATTATACCATGCAACTGGCCATCGCATGATTATGCATCTACCTACATATAAGTAACCATACATAACAATAGCCATAAGCGAAGGTCAGTATAAATATAAAATGCCTGAGACTTCTTAAAGTGACAATCTACAGCAGTGCCTAATGAGAAACAAACTGCACGGAGAAGCCCCAAAAGTTTGTTGTATATAATTTTATGGATTTTGACTCTCGGCACTGGACCACAATGTTTTAATTTTATTTTCTAGGTGTTCTTGACGCATGAAGAAAGAAGTTGCCTAGGCTAGGATATAGGATAGTTTGAATAAAACATTTACACCTATATATTACGTATTTATTTATATTTTATTCAAAGGTACAATATATTACACCGGCTGAACTTCGTCCCCGCATACATCACATATCCTCGCTATGACTAAGCAAATGATCAGTATGGTAAAGTGGGCCGCGACCCTACACAAAATACAAAATTAAGCATAATCTTACCACTAAAAAACTCCTTACTTAATGCGGAAGTCAATACTGCGTTATAGGAATTAAATATAATTAAACCATGGCATTACGATTATGCATATCAGAAACCTTTTTTCAGCGTTTAAACCGCCTCGTTTTCGTAGAGATATTTTTGAAAAATGCTATACGTTTATTATGTTATTTCCGGATATTTAGAAGAGATCACGTATGAGACAACCGGAAACACCGTCAAAATCTATAATACAGTAAAATTATACATTTAGCGTTTGCGTCAAATCCGGTAGTTCTGATTTTATGCAGACTTATTTATGATGTTGGTCCAATGAATAACCCAAGTTGGTGACCTCGAGCGCCGAACGCAACTTTGTCAAAAATCGAAAAACCTGCGAAAATTTCGGTTTTTGTTTAGTTTTGGGCGATTCTAACCCTAAAGGACTAGTTTTTGATAGTACCTTCCTTAGACGTTTTTAAAGAAGAGTAAATTTGCTACAATGCGAGATTAGAACTGTCTCTGAAGATTGAATAGTTTCCGAGATAAAGGCTTTCAAAATTTAGATTTTTTTTAAATTGAGCTCGTAAGCTAAGTGAGTGCAGTGAGTATGCACTTTTGACTCAGGCGATGCCGCTTGGCACGATTGTTCCTAAGGTCAAACAAAGCTGATTTGGCGCGGTAGCCACGATATCGTACCGTGCCTACCTCCCAAAAAGGGAGGGGAAAGGGTCGGATCCCTAGGTCCAATCTAAGCTATATTAATTCTTCCTGCTCTTAGCAACTAGGGCAAGTTATATATGATTTTCATATAATTTAGGGCTTCCTTATTCTATAAAGTATCACTTCAAAACAGGCCTTCATATATTTTGTTGTAAAAATATGATGCGGATTGAGTGACGATTTCCATAGAAATGTAATTATGGCCAAAGTCAAAAGTTAAAAATCTTTAAAATAACACTTAACTTGGCATTTTAAAAGTATGAATATAATGTTTTCATCCCTAAATTATATGAATATGATACATAACGTGCCTTAGCTCCTAAGAGTAGGAAGAAATATAGCAAAGATTGGACCTGGGGATCCGACCTTTCCCCTCCCTTTTTGGGGGGTATGCACGGTACGATCTCGTAGCTATTGGGCCAAATCAGCTTGTTTGACCTTAGAAACAATCATGCCAAGCGGCATCGCCTGAGTCAAAAGTGCATACTCACTGCACTCACTTAGCTTACGAGCTCAATTAAAAAAAAATCTAAATTTTGAAAGCCTTTATCTCGGAAACTTTCAATCTACACAGACAGTTCTAATCTCGTATTGTAGCAAATTTAGTTTTCTTTAAAAACGTCTATGGAAGGTGCTATCAAAAACTAGTCCTTTAGGGTTAGAATCGCCTAAAACTAAATAAAAACCGAAATTTTCGCAGGTTTTTCGATTTTTGACAAAGTTGCGTTCGGCGCTCAAGGTCACAAACTTGGATTATTAATTGGGCCAACATCAAAAATAAATCTGCAATAAATCAGAACTACCGGATTTGACGCAGAAGAGCCACGTTACAAAATTCTACAATTTCACTGGATTACTACTGCTTCTTAAAATAATGTGTTCATAGAGACGATTCGGAATAAACGCTCAAAAAATGACCCATTTCATAATAAGTCACTTGCAGTCACCAGTTCTATTGAATAACTTGATATTTTATACTTTATGTCCCATGTATGTAATCGTGACTACAAAACAAAAATATTTACATAAATAAATGCGAGTATGTAATACATTAAAGAATATAATCACAATAAATAGAAACTCTACAAGTATATCGAATTAGTTCAACAAAAAAGAACGAGGTGTCGTAATGTCTTATCTAAATATTTATTAACTTATCTATTTTAACGATATGAATGGTGATTACTGATTAAAAATACAAAGTTGTATTATGTCCGCGGTAATCAAATATAATATTAATGGTGAACAAACCTCACTCCATTCCATTACAAATATTTGAAACGCTAACACCTAGCTAGAGCTATTGAGTCTATGTCACAACTGAGCTATGAGCATGTTCCGTATCACTAAGCAGAGAACGCTTCCTCGCTCCAATAAGCCAAAATCGTATTAAATATGTATTGAAAACGAAGTAAAAATTATTTTTATCTAATTTATCGTTAAGATTTAGAATGGTGTCCTAATTTATATTTTACGTACGTCTACAGTACGTAACATCTCTACTTACAAATATAACAGAAAATAAAACTCTTCACAGCTAGCATTTGTAAAGTTTATTATGCTATATTTATCAGTAAAGATTTTAGTGCCTAGAGTTTAATGTCACACAGTTTTTGAGCTGAGAAGTCATGTCGATGTTTATTAATTATAATATTTGTATTTGATAATTACGATACAGCGCTCGTAAAATACTTGTTAAAATACAATATTGTAAAGACCGAGGGTCTTACTTACGCAGACCATTACAAGCTATTTGGCATCTTCGTGGACGTTAATGTCGAATCATAAAGTGTCAAAGTACTGTTTGTGCTCACTTGTAATTTAAAAAACGGATCCAAAATATTAAACCACCTTGTAAAATCCATAATACAAAATTCCTTTGAAACACAACTCGTACAAAATTAGGCCTCACTTATCATATAAATGCTTTGTCATGGAAAAAAAA
The DNA here is from genome assembly GCF_910591565.1 of Cydia splendana. Lineage (NCBI taxonomy): Eukaryota > Metazoa > Arthropoda > Insecta > Lepidoptera > Tortricidae > Cydia > Cydia splendana. The sequence goes on along the minus strand of NC_085963.1, from coordinate 14,312,289 downwards.
ACTTATAAAATACATACAAAAAGTAATCTCGTATAGAAACCTGTACCGGTTTGTAAAGTGATAGTGTATGGTTACACCCAGCGGATAGTCTTAATAAATCGTTGTTCAATTACGCTATATTCATAGATCTACTTCTTACACGTAAATACATGTGGTGCCTCGTATTGGGGTAGTCACCAATATTAAATAGCTATCCCGATGTGACACTCTTAAAAGACCAATCTGAAATGCAAATATGCCAATATAATATATGTACGTATTAATAATTTCGATAAATAGAAATATTAAATAGAAAACTAAACATGAAATTAAGTCTACTTACTGATATTTACAACGAATACATCAGGCGTTAAAATAATCGACTCGTAAAGATTTAATTACAAAGATACGTTATTGTAAATTACGAAAAGTTAAGAAATGATGCGAAGACATCTTACTCGTTCAACAAGAGACAAAGCAATATACACCGTGAATCCATAAACAATCACAATATAAACGTGCAATTTGCTGAAGTCTAGCATAGTTATTAGCAACACCCGTCACAACGCTGAAAATGGCACAATATCCCAGAATTAATACAAATGACAATTTATACATACAGGTTATTCGAAACTTACGTTTCTTGTTCAATTTCGACTGCCTGAAAAACGAATAGTTTCTGTAAGCAAGCCGGGTAGGTACAAACGATACCGTACTTATATTGATCGAAATTTTAGAAGAAACACAAGTATTTAGATCTAAGGCTAGACCGTTTGGTGTGTTAAGTGACGACCGCAATGTGAAAACGAGAACGCCACCAAGCTAACAATATCCGCATTACAACAATACAATTAAAACGTGTACTTTGTTTTATAAAACAGGACACACAATAAAGTTGCTTTTCCATGTATTATACATTTTGCAGATATCCTTACAACCCAGCCTTCACACGCTAGCCCATGAGCCGTATTTGTAGCTAGCATAGCCAAGAAGAATAGTATCAAGCACGAAGCGGAGCAATATATCGTAGGAATCGCTTTAACAGCTGATCTAAACAGCACTGAACGGCACTAGTTTGTCTACGTTAAGTTTTTTCACACTTGGCAGTGACAATTTACGGGAAGAACATTGACGTAGCATTTGGCGTGAAAACTTAACGAGATAGGACTTTATAGACTGTCTAGATGAGCCATACTCAAAACCTGTGACTCGCCGGGCTTTGTTGGATGATTTGGCGTGAAAACTTAACGAGGTCGGACTTTACGGACTGTCTAGATGAGCCATACTCAACCTGTGACCAGCCGGGCTTTGTTGGATGGCCTGCCAGGAGATCCTGGTATAGATCACAACCTTACCAATCTGAACGTCACCTTTAAGCAAACTCATCTTGCGGCCCGGGGCTGCAAGGCAAAACTATCTTTGTTGCCCTCATAAAAAAAGTGTTGGCTTGTTATGATCTGGATAGTAATCGTAGATGTGAAACACCGAGGTGAAACACTATCTAATTTAGCTGTCAAAACCACGCCTAAGATATATATTACTCCACTTCGTGTGTCTTATTACCTCGTAACTCTTTTGATTTTTTAAGGTAGTTAGCACACGAACTTGTTCACGGTAAAAACAGCCGATTATTACAGGCACTCAAGTTACATGTGCACAATGACTTTGTACGCGTTGGCGTAGTGAATACTGGGCTTTGGCGGCGGAATATAAGTAACGAGACCTGTTATCGCACTGCACTCGTCGGGTTAGTGGCGACATACGGTGGGTGAGACACGACAGCGTAGACTTAGAACAAACCTTTCTTTTTCTTGTCCTTCTTGTCTTTACCGTCGACGGTCCTGGAATAGATACAATGGAATGTTAGTAACAAATAGACCGAAAAGATCAGTGGCGTAGCTAGGCGTGGGCGAAGTCTCGCGCCCCAAGGGGGACCTCGCGCGAGGCCCCTTCGGGCACAGTTAAAAAAAAGGGCCTCGCAGATGCGACTTCGCCCACAGCTAGATTAGTTCACGCTACGCCACTGGAATAGATGTGAGTAGTATTAAAAGTTAGTGCCTGACCGAGCCGACTTTACAGCCGCGTCGAAACTATGGTACTGTCCTACCGAAGTTCGGTTTCGGTAGGTTTCGGCATAAAAATCATATATCGGCCGAAACTGTTCTAGTTCGGTTCGGTTAAAGGGGCCCACTGATTAACAGTCCGCTGGACGGTATCGGCCTGTCAGTTAGAACAAAATTTTGACAGTTCCGAACAACTGACAGGCCGATACCGTCCGGCGGAGTGTTAATCAGTGGGCCCCTTAAGACAAAAACTTCATTCAGGTTGAAATACAGACTTGAGACGTGAATAAAAGGTTCCTAAATATATTTCTTCCTGATTCAGACTTTTGCCGTGCTTAAAATATATGTATACTGTGACTTGCACTTGAATAATACAGGCAGGAAACCATGATCGATATTTTCGTGTGACATATAAAAATAACCGCGCTAGCGTTCTTCCAGGCTATTTTATTCCAGGTTCTTTAAGCTTTGGAAACTACTCCACTGTAAGGTATGTTAATGCTTACTCTTTGCTGTTGGCCTCGAGTGAGCGCCGGCGCAGGTCGTCGAGCGAGAGGCCGGTGTCGCGCTCCCACGCGGCGCGCTCCGCCTAGAAAGAGATACAAAACCTTATTTTCAACTGCAACTTATTTGACAAGTTTGTGTCAACCAACTTTTGTATAAATGAGTAAACTGACAACCATTTATAACGTTTGTACGTATAGTATTATTAGCACAACTGGAACAATCGGTACTTATTCTGTGACTGTGGTGCGATATAATGTTCTCGATCCCATTACGTCCCCCATATGGTAACGTCGGTTTAAGTTTAGTGGGTTGGCTTCTCCCCCGTTCGTCGCTAAAAGAAAGGGATGAGAGATGGGAGTCCCACATAGCCCCCGCGCCTCCCTAGGCACAGGGAGTGTGCGCACAGCATTAGCATAGTGGGGGTAGGGGGGTGTGGGGTGGGTTGGAGACAGACGTCCCTCACCTGCAGCGCTTCGACTCCTTCAGCTTGTGGGGGAGGGAGAGGAGTGTCTCATGTCTCACCTGCAGCGCGCGCTGGCGCTCGTCGAGCTCGCGCGCCTGCGCCTCGAGCGCGCGGCGCGTGGCCTCGTGCCGGCGCGCCAGCTCCGCCTCCGACTCCTTCAGCTTGTGGGGGGAGGGAGAGGGGTGTCTCATGTCTCACCTGCAGCGCGCGCTGGCGCTCGTCGAGCTCGCGCGCCTGCGCCTCGAGCGCGCGGCGCGTGGCCTCGTGCCGGCGCGCCAGCTCCGCCTCCGACTCCTTCAGCTTGTGGGGGGAGGGAGAGGGGTGTCTCATGTCTCACCTGCAGCGCGCGCTGGCGCTCGTCGAGCTCGCGCGCCTGCGCCTCGAGCGCGCGGCGCGTGGCCTCGTGCCGGCGCGCCAGCTCCGCCTCCGACTCCTTCAGCTTGTGGGGGGAGGGAGAGGGGTGTCTCATGTCTCACCTGCAGCGCGCGCTGGCGCTCGTCGAGCTCGCGCGCCTGCGCCTCGAGCGCGCGGCGCGTGGCCTCGTGCCGGCGCGCCAGCTCCGCCTCCGACTCCTTCAGCTTGTGGGGGGAGGGAGAGGGGTGTCTCATGTCTCACCTGCAGCGCGCGCTGGCGCTCGTCGAGCTCGCGCGCCTGCGCCTCGAGCGCGCGGCGCGTGGCCTCGTGCCGGCGCGCCAGCTCCGCCTCCGACTCCTTCAGCTTGTGGGGGGAGGGAGAGGGGTGTCTCATGTCTCACCTGCAGCGCGCGCTGGCGCTCGTCGAGCTCGCGCGCCTGCGCCTCGAGCGCGCGGCGCGTGGCCTCGTGCCGGCGCGCCAGCTCCGCCTCCGACTCCTTCAGCTTGTGGGGGGAGGGAGAGGGGTGTCTCATGTCTCACCTGCAGCGCGCGCTGGCGCTCGTCGAGCTCGCGCGCCTGCGCCTCGAGCGCGCGGCGCGTGGCCTCGTGCCGGCGCGCCAGCTCCGCCTCCGACTCCTTCAGCTTGTGGGGGGAGGGAGAGGGGTGTCTCATGTCTCACCTGCAGCGCGCGCTGGCGCTCGTCGAGCTCGCGCGCCTGCGCCTCGAGCGCGCGGCGCGTGGCCTCGTGCCGGCGCGCCAGCTCCGCCTCCGACTCCTTCAGCTTGTGGGGGGAGGGAGAGGGGTGTCTCATGTCTCACCTGCAGCGCGCGCTGGCGCTCGTCGAGCTCGCGCGCCTGCGCCTCGAGCGCGCGGCGCGTGGCCTCGTGCCGGCGCGCCAGCTCCGCCTCCGACTCCTTCAGCTTGTGGGGGGAGGGAGAGGGGTGTCTCATGTCTCACCTGCAGCGCGCGCTGGCGCTCGTCGAGCTCGCGCGCCTGCGCCTCGAGCGCGCGGCGCGTGGCCTCGTGCCGGCGCGCCAGCTCCGCCTCCGACTCCTTCAGCTTGTGGGGGGAGGGAGAGGGGTGTCTCATGTCTCACCTGCAGCGCGCGCTGGCGCTCGTCGAGCTCGCGCGCCTGCGCCTCGAGCGCGCGGCGCGTGGCCTCGTGCCGGCGCGCCAGCTCCGCCTCCGACTCCTTTAGCTTGTGGGGGGAGGGAGAGGGGTGTCTCATGTCTCACCTGCAGCGCGCGCTGGCGCTCGTCGAGCTCGCGCGCCTGCGCCTCGAGCGCGCGGCGCGTGGCCTCGTGCCGGCGCGCCAGCTCCGCCTCCGACTCCTTCAGCTTGTGGGGGGAGGGAGAGGGGTGTCTCATGTCTCACCTGCAGCGCGCGCTGGCGCTCGTCGAGCTCGCGCGCCTGCGCCTCGAGCGCGCGGCGCGTGGCCTCGTGCCGGCGCGCCAGCTCCGCCTCCGACTCCTTCAGCTTGTGGGGGGAGGGAGAGGGGTGTCTCATGTCTCACCTGCAGCGCGCGCTGGCGCTCGTCGAGCTCGCGCGCCTGCGCCTCGAGCGCGCGGCGCGTGGCCTCGTGCCGGCGCGCCAGCTCCGCCTCCGACTCCTTCAGCTTGTGGGGGGAGGGAGAGGGGTGTCTCATGTCTCACCTGCAGCGCGCGCTGGCGCTCGTCGAGCTCGCGCGCCTGCGCCTCGAGCGCGCGGCGCGTGGCCTCGTGCCGGCGCGCCAGCTCCGCCTCCGACTCCTTCAGCTTGTGGGGGGAGGGAGAGGGGTGTCTCATGTCTCACCTGCAGCGCGCGCTGGCGCTCGTCGAGCTCGCGCGCCTGCGCCTCGAGCGCGCGGCGCGTGGCCTCGTGCCGGCGCGCCAGCTCCGCCTCCGACTCCTTCAGCTTGTGGGGGGAGGGAGAGGGGTGTCTCATGTCTCACCTGCAGCGCGCGCTGGCGCTCGTCGAGCTCGCGCGCCTGCGCCTCGAGCGCGCGGCGCGTGGCCTCGTGCCGGCGCGCCAGCTCCGCCTCCGACTCCTTCAGCTTGTGGGGGGAGGGAGAGGGGTGTCTCATGTCTCACCTGCAGCGCGCGCTGGCGCTCGTCGAGCTCGCGCGCCTGCGCCTCGAGCGCGCGGCGCGTGGCCTCGTGCCGGCGCGCCAGCTCCGCCTCCGACTCCTTCAGCTTGTGGGGGGAGGGAGAGGGGTGTCTCATGTCAGTTCGCTTCACAAAGCCTGCGAAGACGCACGTGCATAGAATTTACGTATTTGTTTCAACCAGGGCAGTGATTGTCAAACTTTCATCATGCCGACGTGTAGTGATTGTAACCTAGAAGTCAGTGATTCGGCTCAGTGTAGTGGGTGCAAAAATCATTTCGGGTTTTGCTGTGCCAATATTACAGAGACAGGCTATAGGAAATTGGGCACCGAAAGAAGAGCTGGATGGAAATGTTTAAGATGTAGAAAGGATACCACACAGTCTCCTCTGGTCACTAAACAACAATATGTGCCTGTTCCTGAGCCGAGTGCTTCCAAACCGGTTGATCTGGAATCTTTAATGAGCGAGATCCGCGATATGAAAAGGCATGTTGTGTGCCTTCCCGAGATCAAGGTGGAACTCTCAGAGATTAGAAAAACGTGTGAATTCACAAGTGACAAATTGGATGAGTGCATTTTACGTATTGCTGAAGTTGAGAGCAAGATTCCTGAGATTGAGATCCTCCACGGCAAGGTTGAAACTTTAGGCCAAGAAGTGTCATCCCTCAAAAGTGAACTCGCTAGTAGGGATCAGTGGCAACGGCTCAACAATGTAGAAATTAAAGGGGTTCCACTTAAGAAGAATGAGAACCTGTTCTTGATCCTTGACAATATTTGCGGCGTTGTGGGATTCCCAATCGATAAGAATAGTATCAATTATATTTCAAGGGTCCCTGCTCAGAACTCAAATGAGAAGTGTATCATTGTAGGATTTATAAATAGATACATAAAAGAAGAATTCTTGGCTTCAGCGCGACTTAAGAAGACCATCACGGCTGAAGAAATCGGATTTCAGGGCAGTAAACAAAGGATCTTCGCCAACGATCACTTAACTCCTATGTACAAGCAGCTGCTGACGAAGACGAAAAGTACTCTTAAGTCGAAAGGATATGCGTACATATGGGTCAAATACGCGAAAATTCACGTACGCAAGGATGACTCTTCCAAAGTATTTATAATTAATAGTGATAATGATTTAAACAAATTAGTCTAATCAAGGTCGTAATGTACTTAGTTTTCTCATTATTGTTGTCTCGGTTAATTTTAGTGGTGAACTTACTATTTTTCATATTAAAATTTTTATACATCACGCAAACTTTGAGTACCGTTGTCCGGCCTAAACCGGGCGGGAGTTGTTATTGTCTGGGTCGGCCGCTTATCGCCGATTGCATTCTTTGCATGTTGCTACTGTTCTTATTGTTGTTGAGCTCATTAAAAGATATCTATCCTTGTCTAATTCATTTGATTTTCGTGCTTGTTTATGACTTACTCGCTCACGCTAATGGGAAACTGTTTATGTCTGTAGGCGATTATTTAAATTATTTTACAAATCGGACTTTCTGGAATGCTAAATATTTCATTGACGTGTTTTTTCTGTTCGATTGTTCATTATTATGTTTTAATATAATGTTTTTAAGAATATTTTTTCACAGTGAATAGTAAACTTACATATCCAACAATTTACTACCAGAATGTGAGGGGTTTACGGACTAAAACATCGATATTTTATAGGAATTTAAGTTTAGCTTGCTACGATATTATTATGTTGACGGAAACGTGGCTTTTGGATGGGGTCTTAGATAATGAGCTATTTGATGACCGATATATGGTTTGGAGGCGAGACCGTGACGCGGCGCTGACAGGTCAAGGTCGTGGCGGAGGCGTGCTCATCGCTGCCCGCAGGGACCTGGCTGTGGTACCGCACCCGGAGTACCACTCCTCAGCTGAGGACTTGTGGGTCACTCTGTCTATATCTGACGACTCAAATAAAGTACTTAACGTTCACCTATGTGTCTTATATCTATGTAAGCAAAATGGAGGATTTACGTTTTCCCAACAATTATCTAACTTTTGCAACCAACTTGAAAATATTGTAATTAATCACCCCAATGATAAATTCCTAATTTCCGGGGATTTTAATATGAGTAATATAGAATGGTTGATCCAAGATTCATATTTAACCCCTGTTAATTATACTACAGTAGAGGAGCGCGGTTTTATTGATGATTTAAATTTGCTTAACTTGCATCAATATAATGGGGTCCGTAATCGCTATAACAAAACATTAGATTTAATATTATCAAACGATATCGTGTGCGTTAACAATTGTTGTGATCCCTTAGTCCCAATTGACCCTTACCATGAAGCCTTAATTATTTCCTTGCAATTTTCTGTGCTAAAGTCTATTATACCGGCACCACGCTATAAATATTATTACAACAAGGGTGATTATACCTCGATAAATAATGAGTTATTCTTGATTAATTGGGTAAATGAATTTTCTTGCCGATCACTTGATCAATGCGTTGAGTTTTTTTATTCTACTTTTAAAAAATTAAGAGATAAATATATTCCTTATAAGGTCCTAAACATGGGTACTTTTCCTCCATGGTTTTCAGCTTCTTTAAAAAAAGTTATCAAAGAAAAAAGTAAGTATTTGAAAAAATTCAAAATGTATGGTAACAAGTCTGATTATATTTCTTATTGTATTTTAAGAGACCGTGTTAAAAGAATAGAACGGGAATGTTATTTGACATATATTAGTCGTGTTGAAAGCAATATTGCTCGGAATCCAAAGCAGTTTTGGACCTATATTAAATCGCGTAGTAATTCTCATGGTATACCAAGTTCTTTAAAGTATGGTGATAGAGTGATTTCGAATGGTGCAGATATATGTAATGCATTTTCTGACTATTTTTATACAACTTTTTCTGCTCCTACCAATAGCTCAGATGTATTGTCTTACAATGGTAACTGGAACTCACCAACCGATATATTTAAGATCGAAGTTGATCCGGATTTCATCCTTCGTTTGCTTCTTACCCTTGACCCTTCTAAATCTGCAGGTCCTGATGAGCTTCCGGCTCAGTTCTTAATGAATTGTGCTAAAGGTCTATTGAAGCCTATAGAACTGTTGTTTAAACGGTCACTTAGTGAGTGTGTTGTTCCTAATGTATGGAAATCTGCGTTTATTACTCCTGTCTACAAAAAAGGGTCTCGGATAGAAATCGTTAATTACAGACCTGTGTCTAAATTATGTATTTTAGCTAAAGTGTTTGAAAAATTAGTATATGTTCAAGTTTATGATGCTATTAAACATTCTTTTAATCATAGTCAGCATGGTTTTATGCAGCGAAAATCTACGGTGTCCAACCTGGTGCTACTAAATGATTTTATTACAGGGGCAATGGATAAAGGTAAGCAGGTAGATGTCATTTATACAGACTATAGTAAAGCCTTCGATCGTATTGATCATAAGTTGCTTATTGTGAAACTCCAACGCTTAGGGATAAATGGTGACCTGTTGAGGTGGTTCTCATCATATATTAATAACCGATCTCAAGCTGTTGTTATAAGTAATTATGTTTCTAGTTGGGTTAATGTCCCGAGTGGTGTCCCACAAGGATCTTTGCTCGGTCCTTTGCTTTTCAATATTTTCATTGATGATATCTCTGTATGCTTTAAGTTTTCTAGGTTGCTTTGTTTCGCAGATGATATGAAAATTATTGCTCAGATTAAATCAGTCCAAGATGTTGCTCTATTACAAGCCGATCTCGATCGTCTTGGTATGTACTGTAGAGAAAATAAGTTGGATCTTAACCCATCTAAATGTCATGTAGTTACTTTCTCACGTCAGAAATCACCGATCACTTCTGTTTATGCTATACATAATCAATATTTATTAAGAGTATCTTTTCTAAGAGATCTGGGCGTAATACACGATTCCAAATTACTATTTGACGCTCACATTGATAGCATTGTGAAGAGCGCTACTAAGTCTCTTGGGTTCATAATGCGCAGTTGTTCCGATTTTACACAGGCAAAAACTTTCAAGATCCTATATTGTTCATTTGTAAGAAGCAAACTCGAGTATGCTTCCCAGATATGGAACCCCTGTTACAACGTTTATATAGATAGGATCGAGCGGATTCAGCGAAAATTCATAAAGTTTCTCTGCTATAAATTACGTACCCCATATAACTCATCTAATTATATTAGCGTGTGCAAAAAACACCATTTGTTACCTTTGTCACAGCGACGTGAAATTGCTGACATTATATATTTCTTGAAAATTACGAATGGCACCATTGACTGTCCTGATCTTCTAGGTAGTATTATGTTCAACACTCCTAATAGAGTTAAAAGGTATTATCCCCCTATTTCTGTTCCCTTTGCATCCTCGAATTACAGACGTAACAGTTTCCTTATTCGTGCGGGTAGAACACTTAACAGTCTGTCAAGAGAGCATGATATTGATGTGTTTAATATAAATACGCAGTCTATACGACGTATTTTAACGCTTAAATTCTTTGAGTGAGCTTGACCTTTCTATCTTGTCTGTAATGATTTTTGTCCTCAATAGTTTTTATTCTTAATTTATGTATGTACTTGCTTAGTCTACGCAGAATTGTAAACTATATATACTTACTTAGCGAAGTTATCTTCTATGTAATTTCTATCTGTGAAAACCTATAATTGGCCTTCGATTTTTATACATAGTGCTAATATGTTTCATGTGCTGTTGGTTTTCCAATAAATAAATAATAATAAATAATAATAATAAATAATGTCTCACCTGCAGCGCGCGCTGGCGCTCGTCGAGCTCGCGCGCCTGCGCCTCGAGCGCGCGGCGCGTGGCCTCGTGCCGGCGCGCCAGCTCCGCCTCCGACTCCTTCAGCTTGTGGGGGGAGGGAGAGGGGTGTCTCATGTCTCACCTGCAGCGCGCGCTGGCGCTCGTCGAGCTCGCGCGCCTGCGCCTCGAGCGCGCGGCGCGTGGCCTCGTGCCGGCGCGCCAGCTCCGCCTCCGACTCCTTCAGCTTGTGGGGGGAGGGAGAGGGGTGTCTCATGTCTCACCTGCAGCGCGCGCTGGCGCTCGTCGAGCTCGCGCGCCTGCGCCTCGAGCGCGCGGCGCGTGGCCTCGTGCCGGCGCGCCAGCTCCGCCTCCGACTCCTTCAGCTTGTGGGGGGAGGGAGAGGGGTGTCTCATGTCTCACCTGCAGCGCGCGCTGGCGCTCGTCGAGCTCGCGCGCCTGCGCCTCGAGCGCGCGGCGCGTGGCCTCGTGCCGGCGCGCCAGCTCCGCCTCCGACTCCTTCAGCTTGTGGGGGGAGGGAGAGGGGTGTCTCATGTCTCACCTGCAGCGCGCGCTGGCGCTCGTCGAGCTCGCGCGCCTGCGCCTCGAGCGCGCGGCGCGTGGCCTCGTGCCGGCGCGCCAGCTCCGCCTCCGACTCCTTCAGCTTGTGGGGGGAGGGAGAGGGGTGTCTCATGTCTCACCTGCAGCGCGCGCTGGCGCTCGTCGAGCTCGCGCGCCTGCGCCTCGAGCGCGCGGCGCGTGGCCTCGTGCCGGCGCGCCAGCTCCGCCTCCGACTCCTTCAGCTTGTGGGGGGAGGGAGAGGGGTGTCTCATGTCTCACCTGCAGCGCGCGCTGGCGCTCGTCGAGCTCGCGCGCCTGCGCCTCGAGCGCGCGGCGCGTGGCCTCGTGCCGGCGCGCCAGCTCCGCCTCCGACTCCTTCAGCTTGTGGGGGGAGGGAGAGGGGTGTCTCATGTCTCACCTGCAGCGCGCGCTGGCGCTCGTCGAGCTCGCGCGCCTGCGCCTCGAGCGCGCGGCGCGTGGCCTCGTGCCGGCGCGCCAGCTCCGCCTCCGACTCCTTCAGCTTGTGGGGGGAGGGAGAGGGGTGTCTCATGTCTCACCTGCAGCGCGCGCTGGCGCTCGTCGAGCTCGCGCGCCTGCGCCTCGAGCGCGCGGCGCGTGGCCTCGTGCCGGCGCGCCAGCTCCGCCTCCGACTCCTTCAGCTTGTGGGGGGAGGGAGAGGGGTGTCTCATGTCTCACCTGCAGCGCGCGCTGGCGCTCGTCGAGCTCGCGCGCCTGCGCCTCGAGCGCGCGGCGCGTGGCCTCGTGCCGGCGCGCCAGCTCCGCCTCCGACTCCTTCAGCTTGTGGGGGGAGGGAGAGGGGTGTCTCATGTCTCACCTGCAGCGCGCGCTGGCGCTCGTCGAGCTCGCGCGCCTGCGCCTCGAGCGCGCGGCGCGTGGCCTCGTGCCGGCGCGCCAGCTCCGCCTCCGACTCCTTCAGCTTGGCTCGCTTCTCGCGCACCTTCATCTCGAACACCTGCCACCACACACGAATACCATTATCAAAGGGCCGAGGATTAATTCTGATGTACATGATAACGACTCGACTTTATTTATTATGCGAAGACTATGTATACCTCCTCAAGTCTTCCCCTACTAGTGGGTTGGAAAATAAAACATCACCATACACATACGAACACCAGGAGTTGAAGCGTCGTTTATTGCCTACCACGCTGACCATGATAGCACAACGTAACACTGGCACGGGGCAAGCGCGTTCTATTTTTTTATTTCTACCTATTCTATTTTTACTTCTGACTCACCGTAAGACTAAGATAAAGATGTCGACATAATCATTTTATAGGCTATCGTATCGATCTCACTACACCCCGTTTACATTGATCGTATGGCTGCTAAAATTCACTGCGACAAAGCCTTGCCTTGTTGGCTTATCTGCGCTGTTAATGATGAAAAATGTACTCTTTACTGACCTGTTCCATTTCACTCTCCATCTTCTTCATCTTAAGATCGTGTTCCCTCTTTTCTTCTTCCATTTGAGCCAGGGGGTTCCTGAATAAAAGAAAAGTGACATTACTAAATACATATAAAATACGCAACATTCTCGTAATCTTTGTTGATAATACTGTAATCAAAAACAACATCAACTGCCGTACACATTAAACATAAATATAAATAATTTAATACCACATGCATAAACATAAAGAAATTTTAAGCAACACTAAAGAGTTAAAGCAATAGTATAAATAATGACTACTCATGCGGAGAAGTTTCTAAATAATTGGTGATAAAAGTTTAATCGTCTAGTGAACCTCAACTCCATCCAATCCATTAGTGAGTGACGATTTGTGTTCCATAATGGAACTGCCATAAAACAGCTAAATAAATATTGGTAGGGCCTTTTCAAAGAGATGTGAAAGCAGAACTGCCTTTGAATGAACATTTTGACAACGACAACGTTGATTTTGCTTTGACAAAGAAGATTTAGGAATATAATAAATTAAAAATAAGAACATAGTCCATAATTCGTTTTTTTTAGCATTAGAAAGAAGGTAAGCGATCTTGATATGTCTTTTATTGAAAAACGCTTTTTAAAAATCAGTAACTATTACTTATGAAAGCAGAACAATATAAATGATTGTACTAGATTCATAACTGTACTAGTACATATTTGCAGTGACTTATTTTTAAATCGTGCTTTTCAATTAAAAGACACATTAAGAATGTTTACCTTTTTTCAAATTTAAAAAAAAACTAACTATAGGCTAAGAAATTTCTAAATCGAAAAGTGACGTATCAGCCTTATCACACTCTTCGCTTTCTTTTATCCGGTTGCATTTAAAGATATATACTAGAACGGTAGTTTTTAATTTTAGTTTTTAAATTTAGTTTTTAATCTTTTTATGTTACTCATTATACTGTATTATTTTTATCGAACCTTATAAATTAATCTTATAGGTATTTACATGTGTTAAGACGCTTGGTATAATAAAATTTTAAAAATACAACACATAAAGTACTAAAATAGCAATACTCCAACATACATTACTATTCATCGTAGCTTATTGCATGTGTCCGCTATCATCCCCGTTTATTTTAACGCTTTTAACTTCCCGACATAACAGCTGACAATCACTAAACTTCGGTAAAGACATAATAGCGATACAAAAGTATGTTACCATGCTAGAATTTTATGGGGTAAGCATGCTAATACATTGACGCTGTCAAAACATTAATCTCAAGGCGGATAATGAGTGATGGTTAAAACACACGTCAGTGTGCGACGGAACTTACCACACGGTCATGAAACTGTTCATCAGTCCTTGTGGGCACAAACTGAACACCAACACAACCATAGTTAGACACGTGGCCGTGCTCGCACACACGCACACAGTGGCATTACTAACGTGAAGTGATACAAGATAAAGCAAGGTGTTTTACGGCGACTAGCCTAACCATACTCCGTGAACTGAATATCGTGTGGGCCATAATGAACGACTTTTTCATGGCGCCAAAGTCCGAAAACCTGTTCTTTATGATATAAACATTTTGAAAATTTTGTTTTTATGACTTTGGTATTAGTATTAGGTATGTAGATTTTATCTTACTATCTTTGTTACGTTCAACGTTCAAGCACATTTATAATCAATAATGTATTATTCAGTTTCTGTGCACATGTAAACATAGTCGATATGCCCGTTATAAAATAAATATGCCCTTTGACTTCAAGAACACAACAAATAAAGCTTCAAACAGTAGCACAAGTAGACCACTTGTTGGATAAAATCATAGAAGTAGTCATATGAAATAAGTCAATTTTTTTACGATCTGATATCGTATTAAAGCCCGATAAGAACTGTAAATAATAATGCAATGAACAATGATGAATAATGATGAATGTAATATTTTCTAATTCATTGTGGTCTCTTGGACCGCCCAACGGTGTAAATTGTACATACCTAATAATCTAGCGATGCTGTCACTACAAACAACGACATGTTTGTGTAATAAACTCACTGTGCGGTGACACATAAATGGTGACAAACAAAGAAACTATTAATCACACAACAAACGTTAAATGTTATTAATGCCACTGTTGATGCGCAACTGTTATTATTATGATTTATGATTACTCTCATGGATATTTACAAATATTACATATTTCAGCAAAAGTTAGGTACCTACTGAGATGTCTAATAAAATTAAGTAATTAGGCTATCATAAGCAACATTGATAGATTGATAGTAATTCGCTGGCCCAATATTACAGGGTTCTATGTTACATTTTCAAGATAGTTGAAATTCGACTTAATGTCAATATGTTCAAATTTCAGTTGAATAAAAGTGAAACATATAACCCTGTAATATTGGGCCAGCGAATTGTTAGGACCAAATTTAAAAATAATACTTAATGTAACTCACGGTAAACAACTGAAAATCTAGTGAAATATTTGTCAAAAATCCATGATAAGACGATGACAATGATGTATCATTTCTGCATGCCCAAACACAAAACATTCACGTAATTAAAGAATGTTATATGCAACTATCGGTAGACTAATGTATGGAATATAAATTAAAATATTCAGCACACAACTGCGAGGACAGCGACAGAGCAAACAGTCGAAGGTGACCAGACATGCAGCAACGAACAACGCAAGTTAGACGAAATTTGAGTTAAGATATTATTATGAAGAACTTCATATAAATGTGTAGTTCTTAGCTATAAGGCACCGCTCGTCTTTTGTCTTGAAGGCGCTACGATTCAAATAAATCGTCCTTATTGACAATTGACAAAGCGAAACCTTGTTTCTGAGAACGTCACATATTATTGCACAAGTGAAAGAAGTCTGGTCACCTTTAAAGCGGTGACTGCAGTATCAGTCGAAAATATTAGTTAATGTATAATATTATACGTAAATTACGAATAAAGCAACCCGGTCTATATAGGTTGTTAGGTTTAAACCATGCCTATGATTGTTATTAGAAAACTTTTATAGTGACTACAATTCATATTATGTTAGAAGCTTCAAAAGTTTTAAATAGTGTGCGTTAGTCGGATAATATTTTAATAAAGAAAGCATCGTTACTACGAGTACACAGCTGGTATTTTTAAACTTGACATAAATACTTCGACATTAGTTAATTATTTTAGCCCAAACAAGTACTTCGACTAATTACCGTTGTGATGAGGCCCAGTGGGGTGAGAGAAACAACGTTTATTTTCTTTGTGAAAGTGGTTCCGTCCAGGGCTTAAATGACTGTAATTTGTTTGTTGCAGGGTCCTGATTTCTTGTTTACTTGCTCCAATTATTAACTCCGTTTCACTGTGTTTTTCATGACTCTCCTTATACAATATTTAGTCCATGTTTTGTTATGGTGTAATTTATTTTAATTCCTACCAATTAATTGACATTTTACTTAGAATTATACACAATCGCGACGTATTCTTCCGTGAGCCCGATTTTACTCATGTTGGCCATCACGAAATTTAGACGTTGATTCTCATTCTGTATGTTGGTAATATGTATTATGAAATGTAAGTAAACTATGGAGAAAATTTAAAAAAACAACTTCCGAGACATTTCTCTTACCGCACCCGACCTTAATAGCCGTATGGTTTGGACACCTTTACAACCTTCTCGGTTACCTATCAGAGAGACTTTGTCAAATAGAGGAATGTTCGATGGAATGCATTGTCGGGTAAGCGATGGCTTCGCCCTGTATACTTAACTACATCATAATACATAAACCGAGGAAGTTATATAAGTATTCTTTATAGAATGTAACGAAAATGTAATATAAAGAAGATATATTATAACGTACTTATTAGAGTTGATCCTGTGCGGCTTGCCATCGTGGCTCAGGCCGGCGAGCTTGCGGCAGCGGTAGTTCTCGTAATGGACGGAGCTGGTCACGTCCTTCAGGTCCTGCAGGTGCGTCCGGATCACCATGTTGCGCAGCGCCAGGAAGTCGCAGTGCTCTAGGTTCTCCACTGTAAACAAGAACACACACTTTCTAACAAATACAAATATAAAGGGGACGGATAATGGACGGCCTAGCCAAGATGACAATCGTACAGTCAGCAGCAGAAGTCGCTGAGCGGGCCAGGTGTTCAAAATGATCTTGACGAAACTTTATTGTTAAGAGAATAAGAGCGTGTCAAGGTAATTTTGAACACCTCGCCCGCTTAGCAACTTCCACTGCTGACTGTACATTGACAAACGCCAAAAGAAAAGAGAAAATGTATCGGTATGACAAGCTGCGAAAAGTCACGGGATTATTTTCATGGATTATTTAAGTCTCAAATGGCGTTTCTATACCAAGGACAAATTAGTACGTTTTTATCAGTCTCTTTTTACGTTACGAAACTAATTTCGTCGGGATTATGGCTGCCAGGGCCGACGATTTCAAAACCTGCGTGTTTTCAACTAGTTTCTCTTCGTTTCCTTGCGACTAATTAATAGAACAACTGATGCATTTAACATGCAAAACATAAAATTGATAGGACCTACTTAAATAATATCGTTTTTAAATCTGAAATCTTATCCTGCGCAACTTGAAATATAGTGTGTAGCTTTCAAATAGAGCTCGACGGCTAATCCTATTGTCTATTGTTAAGTAAAACCGCTCGTGCCACAACCACCTGCATAAAAAATACGTACTTCGGTTACTGAGTGCCGGCGAGACGAACACTACAGAACCAGTCTAAAATGTGTCATCGAGATGCGTAACAAAGGCGCGTTATCGGAGAGCGCACCTACACTGGTTTTTTGGGCGTTGGACTAGCCCGCGCTCAGGTGCCAAATAGAACAACTAAGACCCTTTTTTGCAGGTAAGTAGTACGTGCGGTTTTACTTAACAATAGACAATAGGATTAGCCGTCGAGCTCTATTTGAAAGCTACACACTTTACCACCAATAATCTTGTCTCTGTAGAAGTAAAAATAGGAAAGACTGTTTTTTTTTTCGTGTAATTAATCATGCCAAAATCACAGGTACGCCCAAGGCTGTAGGCAACAGCGATGAGGCTCCTTAGTGAGTGTAAGGTTAGGTTATGAAATAGTGATGCAAGTGGTGTTTACCCTCGGCCACGCCCCAGGGGTACTTGCGGCCGCGCACGCGCTTGCCGTCCTGCTCGATGACGGTGTTGGCGCCCACCACGGCGAACGGCACGCGCGCGCGCAGCCTGCCCGCCTCCCCGCCCGAGCCCCCCGAGCCCGAGCCCGCCTCCTCCTCGCCCGCGCTCTCGGGGAACGAATAGATCTTGATCTTGTGCTCAGCTATCTCTTTCATTATCTGGAATCGGAGCAGAATTTCGTGATTTGTATCTATCGAGCCAACTTTAACCTTTTAAGGTTTTTCTTACAGTCTACCCTCGAAAATATAAGCTAGTTTCCGTGTGAATTTTTGTAATGCATTTTCCCTTCAGTATAAAATATGTAAAAAACTCAAAATAAAAACTGCAATTTTGCGGGAGCCTCCTGTTAAAACTAACGGTTGTCGTAGATTTACATAGGGGATTGGCGTGAAAACTAATCCGGAAAACTAGATACCGGTGACTCGATGCGAATGATTCAAAGGCTGGTAAAGTCTGATGAATTCATAAATAAAGTTATACATTACAAATTCCGCCTATAAGATAAATTACGTGTGAACGGCGGTAGGTGGTAGGTAAAATACGATTTTACGGGACTTCCCGTTAGGTACCGGATATTAACGGAAGGGGCATTGGTTAAAGTATTATTATAAATAAAACCCCTGTGCTTGAAATTAAACAAAAAAATAATATGAATAAACTCAAATACGCCTTCATTTTGAAATGATGAAAAATAACAATAAATAGCAACACGACGTAGTCATGAAGTCATGATACATCGTAGCAGCTGTCACGGGAGTAGCCTTGTCTTATTCTAACATGGAATTAAATACAAATTAATTTAACTTTCGGTTAATGCAGGCCGAGATTCTCAAAATAGGAACTGAATTAAACGAACATGTTGAACGGAGTTATATTTAGCAGTCGCAGACGACACTAGCAAAATGATGTTATTTCCGTTTTGCTGTAAAGTTAAGTTATAAATAAAAGATGGCTGGAATGGTGTAAACTTTGTCCCTAAGACCGCAGACAGAGAATGTAGCCGCCGTGATGGTCTGGATCTCGACGACTCAAGCCGGATTCACATTTGTCTGTCGTGTTGTGTTGTGATGCTCTCTGTCGTGATGGCATACTGTTCACATCTATATGACGTGTTATGACGCATTATGATGCATTTTTATCAGTTCCGTCTTGGCTCTCGGAGAGTTCACACTCCTCGTCCATACTTGATGCGGCTCTGACGCGTCACAACACAACACTGGCGCGTGCACACTAGTCTGATGCGCTGTGTCGTGTCGCTGCACCGCCCCCCGCACCTCACCCGTCCTGACGCGGACCGGGATCGCTTGTGATGCGACACAACACAAGCCGTCACAACACGCGGCATCAGAGAAATGTGAACGCAACCATATTAAATTTATGAAACCGATACCGTTCTGATGCATCACAACACAACACAACAGACAAATGTGAATCCGGCTTCAAGTGACAGTACTGGCAGACTAGACAGGAAGTGCAAACATAGTAGAAATACCAAAATGTGTTCTGAATTGTGATGTTAACTTTATCCCATAGCCTCTTCATTCTTCATCTCACCTAGATACTTCTGACTGTAGTAGCTAAATAAAGACAACGAAGTACAAACAACCAGCATTAAAGCATCTATAAAGCATACCTGTTCTTTAAAGTCTTTGCATTCCTCAGGCGTCATAGTGTCAGCTTTCGCGATGACTGGTATGATGTTGACCTTATCCCCCAGCCTCTGCATGAACTCCACATCCAGGGGTTTCAGTCCATGGCCACTGGGCGCGATGAAGTACAGACAGCAGTGGACGCGCGTGTCGGCCGGCGCCGCCTTTCGTGTGACTCGGGACTCCGCGTTTAGGAATTCTTCGTATTTCGATTCTACGAAGTCGATTATCGGTTGCCAGCTGGAAATAATCGAGAACGTGTTGGATTCGTTGATTAATTTATAGGTTAGAATTACGCGTCGGTAGAAAAACAAGTATTTTATTTATTTATGTGTACGCTGTGCAACAACCGCATAAAGGTGAATACGCATGAGTAAATTTTGTATCCATTCGTCGTGTAACTTTCTGTTGCTGGAAGTACAGTCATGGGTAGAGAGTAGAGATAATCAACGATGCCTATATTTTGACTGTATAAAAACTAACTGCTCGTTAAATATTTCAATACTTTGTTTCTTCAGAACAGATGGCAGAACATATTAAGGGTCAACATTGTAAATTTATAACATCCACTGTACTGTACAATATGTTTTTGTGAATAAACTTTCATTCATCCATTCACGCATAATAAACATAAACTTGATTACTTATATAAAAATATGATTTGAAAACCATGTTTTAACGTACAAGAAAGTTCTGTGAAACAAGTACAACCGTGTCTTGCAAGTGTCAAAGATGCCAGATAAACGATAGAAGTTGGTATCTAAACTACTTTGCGACTGTCGGACATTTCTAACTAAAGTTTACTTAAAGAGAGATTAATGTAAGAAACTTTTAGTATTGGGTACAGGACAAAACTAAGTGGACAGGAAAAAAATAGAGAAAGTGACCTCACCAAACCACGGATATGTACAGCCAGGAAAAAAGCGAGTGTGTGTAAGTACCAATTGCTGTTGTCGACGGCATCTCCGAAGCCCGGCGTGTCTACGATAGTGAGAGTGAGGTTGACTCCATTCTCCTTGAGGATGACGACGCTGGTCTCTACGCCGACGGTCTTCTTGACGCGAAGCGACGGCCCCGGATGCTTGTCCTTGTCGTACACGTCGGTTAGGAACAACGAGTTGATCAGTGTTGACTTCCCGAGCCCCGTCTCACCTGGAATAAGTTTAAATTGTGTTACGAGGGAACAAACCTTAGCTAACTGTCGGTATACATTTTTCTTTATCAATGGAGTAGGATATAATAATCGTAGTGTAATAGCATACAGTGCTCGTGTAGAGACACATACACACATTTTATTATAAGACGTCCGTGTTCAGCAAAGAACACCGCGTGAAGACAACTAGCTAACTTACTTTAATATACGGGACCATTGAACACCACCTATAGTTCCTTTGTTTTAGCATTAGAAAGAACTTCGCAGAAGTAAACTTGTGGTTCCAAATCCGGCACTTTTAGCGGTAATAATTTGAAGTAAATTATATGTATTGACCATGCTACATTAGATAATTCAATAATTATTAACAATTAAAGAGCCTGATAAAAACTGCAAGCTTGCTTCTGTGGAGTTCTTTCTAATGCTAAAAAAAAAAAAACTATACATACTGATTTGATAAATTAACGCTTAAAGGTGCCTTAGAAATGGATTTAATTACGGAAAATGGACATCCAGCCTGATAGCTATCAATCGATTTTTTAATGGACTGGAAATACCGACCTACTTTTCCGTCCCACATTTACCGTCTATGCATATTTTGAATTCAATTTGTGGCGGAAAATACGTGATTATTAATTTAAAAAAATCTTACCTACAACCATCAATGTGAACTCAAACCCTTTTTTAACTGCTTTTCTGTACACTTGATTTGGTAGATTTGCAAATCCAACATATCCATCTAGTTCTTTGGTTTTTGGTTTTTCTAATTTAGGTAGGTCTGGTTTTGGCGCAACCGGAGGGTGGTCAGTTTTCTGTAAGGAAAAAGAAATAACGAATAGATGTCAGAAATTGAATCATAGTACCAAATAACAGTATTAAATAATATCATCAAACACTATGAACGTTTAATGTAATGATGCATTATTATCCTATGAAATAAGGTACCTAAGTGTATAGACTGTCAATGATTATAGTCACGGCAATTATCTTCCCAATCTTCAATATTTGAATGTACAGTGGGTGAAAACAAGAGCTTGTCAATTTGGACTCTATTTCAATGCTATGAACGTCCTAAAGTAACAAACTTTTGCTTTTCGTAACTGTATAACCTCATTAGAAATGATAATAATGAGATCATTAGAGAAGTTTCGACAGTTAGTTAAAGTTCGGGGTTTATTCAATTACCTATTGCCAGGCAATAAGGTATGTAAGTTAATAAAACAACAATGGAAGACACTGTTCGAGAAAGTAGATAAATGTTAATTTATCTTCATCTGCCTTTAAAAAATTGCTTCGTTTATAAATAATGTTAGTCTCATTAGAGTGTGGGCACAAAGCGGATAAAAGGATCACAGTCCGCACCACCAATTCAATTTTATGAATCCAGCGGTGACTGTGGCGGGGCGAGATAGGGTCCACCAGACTTGACTGGCAACATTTGCCGCATTGGGGTTTATACTCTTTATTCAGCAAAGTCGGTTTGGCGGCGACATGTGGGCAAAGGCGTCGTTGCGTATGGAGACACTTCAGACTTGGCGGAGTTCGCGCGCGAACTACGAAGAAGCCAAATGAACCTCCGCCCCAGCTGCCCAGAATTTAGGTAGGGACGAGGCGCTGTTGGCCTATAGTGGTGGTTACTAAGCTTACCTTGATTATGTTCTCTGTACTCCTGAGTGGCGCAGGGCCGGTCGGCGGCGCCGTGGTGGGTACAGGAGGCGGTGCAGATGGAGGCACATTTGACTTCGCGGAGTCTATAGACACGCTGTTGCTCAGTTTGGCGGACGGCGGGGCGCCGTTAGCCTCGTGGTGGTTTTCGTGGTTGTCGGGCAGCGTGGCCGAACGCTTGGCGAGTGAGTCTTTGAGCGCGGAGGGCGCGAGCGGCGGCGCCGGCGGCGCGGAGCTCGGCGGGCCCGTCGCGCCGCTCACCGTGTCTGACTTGAAAAACAGCTCGCGTTTACTTTGTAACTGTAACAAAAAATATTACATAAGTTATACGATCTTTCGAAAATATATATTTTATCCTAAAATACTGATAATGATGAATAACTCCTACGCCGTCAAGAACTAAGCTGTTAGAAAAAAATATTATTGAGATTAACGACAATAATTATAACAAGAACAAGAACGCATCCATGCTGAAAGAACTATCGTTTTAGGCTAAGTCCAAGAGTGTCAAACCACTAAAGAGTTATTTCGAAGTTATACACCGTGTACATTGATTTGCGTAGAATCGTATCTTTAATATTGATAGGTAATGTCATTTTGGCTAACGGCAATATTCTACCTAACGTACAATTAACGAGCAATGAGTAAAAGAGAAATCATACAATGGATCATGTGATCCATTGACATTAATAAACGTGTTTTTATTCGGTTTGATGACAGTTTTAAGAAATGAATTTGGGTCAATGTACTTAACGGTGCATCGCACATCGGAGTAAGCTACCGAAACGACATCGAAAATAAATTCGGAGACCATTCCATTACAATGACTGCCTCATTTTTCAAGCGATATTGTATAGGTTAAGATTAAAATCTGCGGAGCTTGGTAGCCGCAGGCTGGTAGGTTAAAGAAAAGAGTATCGAGTCAAGCCCTACGCTAACAAAATGTAAGGTAATTTGAATTTCGCACAGTGAACATGAGTATATTGAGGGATAGGATGAACAGAGTAACGAGGCTCCCGCGGCGAAAAGCCGTAAATTCACTCTCGAATAAGACCGGTAATACGTGCCTACTTATACGAATTATTTGTTGAATACGAGGGTCGCACTGAAATATTCGGGAATGGGACACTTAGAAATAACATAATAGAAACAGGCATATAATTTATAAAAATGTAACTCTTTATAAAACTTTTAAGGTATATTCCATTTGGTTGTCATTTGTATTTAAGAATTACTGGCAATTTGAAAATTGTATGTCGAACATTATTTGAAATTTTGGCCAAGTGATTTTTCGGATCATATTTTTAAACGGTTTTCAATATGCCCTCAGCGAACAAATAAAAGTTACAATGGGCTTCTGTTATTTTTTTATGAACTAGAGTTCATCGTACGCTCGTTTGCAGTTAAAATTAAATATGAAAGTCACTTTCATTTTATCCCATGGGTGATCTTAAAGAAGCATGTCATTCCAAAGCGACGTCAAAAATTAAAATCGCATTTGTGCTGTTAATTAAAAAGACTGCCAAAAAAGTTGCATATCGGCAGATTTCGACATTCCTAAATATTCATATGACAACAGTAAAAAAATCTTTTATATATATATATATATGTAAAAAAACTTCAATTCCGTTGGCTACTCCACGAATTTCATACAAAACCACTAAGGCCCCAAAATCGCCATACAAAAAGGACTTTGGGATTATGAGCCGTGTGCATTACAGAATGATTACTTTCAAAAGAAAATTTATATGCGTGGTCAGTTTGAGTTTAAGTATGCATTACAATAAAGATTGACTGTCTAGATGCGACAGTTTTCTCTATTCCCGACATTTTCAGTGCAACCCTCGTAACAGCAACATTGGTAGACCGTATCTCGTTGTGAAAAGGTTTACGAATGGTCAATTAATTGGTGGTACAGCTACATTATAAATCTGTCTAGCCGGCTCCGAGCCGGCTCGGATGACTCATTGGCATCAAGGTAACGATGGTAACGATGGTAACGATTCTCAGTTTCGTATTCAATAAACGTTGCATAAAAAATAAGTAGAAGAGGGTGTTTACTAATCTTACTCGTCCACGATGGATTTATGTGGGTAATAATATTATTATATTAGCATAAAGAAGTAGTCCACGTAAATATACTGGGGTGCCTAATACATCGTGTGTTTGGAGCGAGAGTACCTACATATAACCAAGTAGAGCGTGATACACGTTCCTTCCTATTGCTTTTGACTTATGGTTACGGTTGAATTCCTTTACTAAAATTATAAACATTACCGATGTTATTACCACTACAATCGGCATGATAGTAAATTGTTGCCGTAGCCTTTAGCCGCTTGCAACTTTACACAGTCCTGTATTCAACAATAGAATTTAAAAAAACCTGGGTTAATTCCAAGCGTTTGTCAAACTTATCTTCATTTTCTACATTCCTTTGGAAGCATTTAACCACATCACGTTTCTTTATTGTGGCATAATAATTCTACTAACGTTAGCTAACAGTTGCATGAAGTATACGAAGTGGAATTGATTATCATTACATAAATATCTACAGACTTAGTTGATTTTTATGTATGTAATAAAATAACATGAAATACTTACATGTAATAACTAATAGCGAGTAAAGGTGACAGTCCATTTCCAACGACAGCTGCACTACTGTTGCGACGTTACTGTCACTCATTGTCTTGTCATTCATTTTAATATGGAAATTGACAATAACATGACGTGTCGGAGCAGTAGTGCAGCTGCGGTCAGAAATGGAATGTTACCTTAAACCGAGTCAAGCACGCAACATACTTAGGGAAACGTAAACCACTAGAGTGGGACCACAAGTGCCAATAACTAGGTGCGAATAACGAAAGCGGTGAGTCAGGCGGAACACATCGACAGGCTGGGCTGGTTTCGTAGCTTGCAGAGCACTTGGTGTACCAGTATAAGTAAATCTTCAAAGTCCGTAAAAGCTATACTTGATCGGTGGTCATATTTAAACCTACTCTGGCTCTGTTGGCCATTCTCATTGTATACTGAGCGCAGGCAATCCTCAAGCAAACCGTTGATACCGCCTCTTAATACTGGTTGTCCTAACTTAACCACTCGGTAACATATCGATATAACAGTTCGAGTACTCGATGCATAAGCATTCAATGCACAATTCTGCATTAACGATCCTTGTTTACTAAGGTAACGATTATAACAATGGCTTAAATATTGTTGATATTCTATACTGGTAGATTAACCCTACCCATTTTAACATAATTTATGTAATTCAATTGTTAAGAAAACATTATTGTTACTTATCTTTTATGGTGAAGTGAAGATGGATGGATTACCATTTATGGTAAATATTTTTCTACAAATACTGATTTATTTTCGACATAAAATGTATCTTGAATAATACAAGATGATATAGTGTTTTACATAAAACCTTGAGCCGATAAACTTGTTTTATAAAGTCGCAATATCTCAACGTATAAAAAGGATATTATAACTACACTAGCTCGGCACACCACACCCCGTTCTTTCTGTCAAAATTATAATGTATGCCGGCGGGGACTCTTACGCCGAGATTGCCGACGGAGATTTCTCAGGCCCATTTAAACATCAAGCAGCCCATAAAAACGATTGGTATTGAGCTCCATCAACGATTTAGGTACATAATCACTATAATAAAAGTCAGACGTGTAATGTAAAGCGTTTAACATTGAATCATCGTTATAATGCAACTGAATGCAGCTATGCATAATTCCGTTAGTTTTAAGCAACTTTAGTGGAATTTCGCAAAGAGCGACGACCTTTTAGACGTGCCAATCTAATATGTACCTATCAAGTAGCGAAGCCTTTCGTGCAAAAACAAAGAATGATTAGTCCCTTGAATTGTTTTACCTTATAAAGTCCAACGAACGTGTTAAAATATAAATAGCAAACTTAACACTGTATCACTGCATTGGACAATACTTAGTACAAGCGGGTCGCATCATAAAAAAAGTTGAAAAACACTGGGCTGCAAAATAAGTTTTCGTTTTTTTTTTAATTCATTTTATGCTTCACGCAATTTATGATGAACGACTGACGATGAACTGAACGACGACATGAAAAACGACTAATCTTACGTACCTTTATTTACTCGTATGTAATCAGCAACCATTGGTTTGTCCAGTACATTACTCAATGAAAATTATATGCATCCATTCTGTTCTCTAAACGGCATGGAACACTTTATCAATACTGGCATAGTACATACATTAGCAAACTTCTCGACTAACTATGATTTGTGAGCATACTACATCACCCACGTGAGCTCACGGGAAATAAGCCGACCTAGTTTCAATCTTCTTGAACACTAGAAAATTTGAAACTACTAGATCTAGTAAACTAGCTAAATGAATACTACCAGAATATAGGTAAGCCATTCAGAAGAACAGATAACAACTAGTCTGATAAAGTGGTATTTATTGGTCTAGACACGAGGCGGTTCGAGAATGACATTGTTAAATACAATATCAGGAAATTGTAAATAACTAGAGGCACTAGAAAGTTACAACTACCAGTAGTAGAGGAAGTAAATTGGCTAAATTATTACTGCTCATAGTGCTCATACTAATCTTAACTATATTCTAATCACGGTTGAGAGTAGGTTACTATTACTAGGCATACTAGTATTCATGGGCAGTGTAGCGTAGTTTACAACTAGTGTTCATTATTCAATTATCAATTTATCACAAACGTACACTTGACCGGCACCATTATCTTGATCAACTTTGTTTATTAGTAAAAAATATTATTTATTTCGTTTTAATTCATAATTATTTAAGCCATAATACGGTTTTTTTTTAACTATGTTTGTAAAGTTCTGTTAATATAAACTTACATTGTGATCGCCGTTTACTACCGTTAACACATTAATACTAGGTTTATCCTTATGTTTATGTCTTTTTAAACTAAGTCTTTTCAAAGTGTTAAACATGATTATTTATTTTGAACCACTACACAAAAACTCAATACCACTTTTAAAACGAACCATTTCATAGGTAGAAATTATAGAAACATGACAGAAAACACTTTGGAATACAAAATTACGCCACGCCTGAGGAAAAAACACTGAAACAACTGAGCGGATTACAGGATTTGAGGAAACTGAGGTTTGCAACCTTGCCTTCGCGGTTCGCGCCTACTTCACCTACTGAATTTTTACAATTATATTTTACACAGCGCGGAGTCATAACTACAATGGACTGTTATCGCGAACACACAACGGTGACTAATCGGTCGTAGGTATCGTTAGGCCTTTAAATTGAAGCGTTACGCATGCTACTGCCGTGATTGGCATTGATTGAATTAAATAATATCATTTTTAGTGAAAGTACACAAATAATTCTCAATAAGGACGAGTAACCAGAGGTGCCCGGCCCCCTTTCAGGGCGTTTATTCACAACGCTTACCGATAGTATCACCACAGATTCACAACCAGTAGACACGTAATTTAAGACTACACGTCGTTGTTACTGGTTCCGAGTTAAAGTTACAGTAGCAACGAACGTCAGGTCAGAGACGAAATGGTTTGTGAACAGTAAGAAACGGGAGTGATTAGCTTCGGTCCCTGCCTCTCGACAAAGACTCATTGTCCTCTATCTCTAAACGCACTAATACTTTTAACTCCAACCTTAAGATTTCCAATACTGTGATCACATTTTAAGCAAACAGAACAACATAAATTTGACATAAGCTTGGCTGTTTGGTACCTTTTCACGTACAACAAAGGATAAAAGGAAGTAAATTTCTATGTTTAATGCAATAGATGTCTACGCTACGCGGACTTTTATTTTTCACATGGCTTGAGTATGGTGCTAAGTCGTGGGCATTATAACTTTATCTAAAGTCTATTTCAATAGACTAGTGCTAACTATGTAAACAAACCGCCATATTGAAATTGTCTCTGAATGATGAATTTACTAGTGATGGGCAAGACTCCTACTTACTACTTTACTAATGTCAAACCATATCGAATAATAAAATACCAAAAGTAAAAAACAAGTAGTTACTTATTTTAATTTGTTTAATCACGATCAGAAGACAAATTAGTACTTAAGAATGATGTATTGATGTATTTATAACCGCGGCGGTACAGAGCGTGGGTTGGGTAGTGTGTAGCGGGTTTATATCACCAACTTTAGTCACAACACTACCCATCATAGACAATTGTAGAATTTAAAAGAAACAAAACCGTCATTCCATCAGGTCCTAATAACCTAACTTATGAAGCCATTTTAAACTTTTAATTAAATATCCAAGATATAGTTATATATTTATGTAATATACGGAACGGACCATTTCAATAGTGTATATGTGTATGGTTTCAATGGTATATGATGAGGTGGTGGGAAAATTCAAAGAGAAACAGTGATAAAACAAAGTTACGTTGTTTGTTTACATAGTTAGCAAGTTCTATTGAAATATACTTTACGCACATATCATTAGTGCTCTATAATGCGTTCAGAAACCGTAGCAAATGGACAGCATTATTACAACCAATTTTACTACGAGAACTTTCTTATCTGTGGTAGTAGGTAAATCTGTACTTTAAAGTTATATAACTTTAACGATTTTTGTAAGGTTATGAGTTTAAATTTGGAACAGCACTCAAAACTGAAGTGGGTCTCTATTCTAGTATCCATAGATATTAAAAGAGTTATCGATACGAAACGTCAATTCAGTATGTTTTTTTTTTATATAATCCGCACGACATTTGATCTCGAGTGACTGAGAATAGGGACTTCATTCGTTTGTCTATGAATTAAAAAAAACTACGGATTCTTGACATGCGTGAAAAAAGTTTGCATTTACCGCCATTTGACGTACAGTTTATTTTTAATTAATTTTATGGTTTTAAGTATAAAAATAATTTGTTTTGTTGTTTTTAAACAAACTTAAAGCAAAAGTTTCGTGTAAAATGAGCGATAAAGATATTTCGGAGACACCACCTCTCAAATCTGCGAGTTCTGCCAGAGAGCAACGATGCCCCATCCCATGTCGGTTAAAATATTATGAGGTTAGTGAATATATCATAGAAAGTTTATAATATGTGTGTAGATAAAGTAGTGTATGTAACTGTACATAATTAGGCATTAAAACACTCGTGTGATCCTATTAAGAAACTCACTTCGTTCGTTTCTTAAACCCACACTCGTATTTTAATGCCTTTCATTATGTAGCAGTCACATAAACTACTATTATTTGATATTATCAATTCATTTATAAATAGCTAAATCTAACAGATCCAGGAGCTTAAGCTCAACGAAACAGGAAAAAGACAAGTCCTTTAAAACGTTCCACGGAAAAAAAAGTGCGGAGAAAGGAGTTGCAATCTTGCTCGTTGGCGCCACGACATTGCAACGGGAATCCGCCAGCGGTGACTATAGCAGTCTGACTCACAGTCCGGTTAATGAGACATTTCTAACCATGAAAAGCAAGAAGATCACACAAATGACTGAATCACCGGATATTTTAGAAATATCTAAAAGCTACCTTATCCAATGACAGCACATGACAACCTCTCTCGCCTATCCAGGCCTATGGCCTATTGATTTTGATTATAAAATATAATGCGGCATGAACTTCACTCTAGCCCCCACCCATATTCAGAATATGATTCGCCTTTATACTTGCTAATAGCTAAATATCCGCTTTGGAAATATCCCACCTCAAACATCATGAAACACATGTTTCCAAAACAACGCATTCTGCGGGAAGTCAACAACACTTGCACGTGCCTTGGTTTGCTGCTCGTTGAAGTACACCAAGGAAATTTATAGGTACATACATAATTCCAAGATTTGTGGGATTGGAAATGGGATAGTAACGGAATCAATCTCTCTGATAATCAGTTGTTATGGTCGTGACACGAAAATACCATTACTTGAAGTGCCTAATTTATATATTTTGTAACAAAGCGCATTTTCGAAACTATCCGTCATACGTAATGCTCCTAGAAACTTAATTATAATTTTATATGATATCAGCTTAGGTAATGATCATCATTCAATTTTAAATCATTTGACCTTTATTATCATTGATCTGTCACTATGCTTCAGATTAAATAAGTGAAGGCTCGTATATAATCCGCTTACGTTAAAAGGTACAGTTACTTACGTTAAAGTAGGGTTATGTTAGTCAATTAAGTCGCTTATTACCGCAAGTTTTGTACTTAACACTGATTTATAAGATACCGGGCGTGATCAAGATAACCACAACCCGTTAGGTTAGACCATAACCATATCAAAATCATACGCTACATTAGACTATGACAGTGTTCATCAGATAGAAGGGATAACATATATTATGGATGGACTTATTTACATATATTACCTATGCAATTGAAAGAAAAGCCAATTCACAACTTAAGTGTCATTCTATGGAACTTGCTAACTATGTAAACAAAAGTCACTAATAAATTCATCATTCAGAGACAATTTCAATACGGCGGTTTGTTTACATAGTTAGCAAGTTTCATAGAATGAAACTTTAAGTAACCCCTCAGAAGTTATAATGCATTCAGTCACATTAACAATGAGTTAATAACTTGTGCAAAAAGTGCATAAAACTGGTTTTGTTGCATCGATTTCACTGCATATCCAAAGACGGTAGCCATAATTTGGGTCGTCGGTTCAATTAACTTTACTTTCACTCTATACCATTGCAACCTGCGCTTTTTCCCATAATAGTCATAATTATCACATATTGTTCTTTAGAAGCATACCCAGCACCATTACGATTACCATTTGTTTCTTCTATCAAATACAAAAATCTAAGTTAGAATTATGTCGAAGACTGGTCTCAGTGGTCTCATTAATTCAATGAGCACTTGAGCATTATATCGAGTCGGGCAATATAGGTCTAGGCTATAGAAAATCGGTTCATAACCTGGAAACTCCCAGACCTACCTACGTATCCAACGTGTAATATGTGTAATACAAAATTATTCCGAGAAATAGTGCGATTTAAAATTACTTGTGGGCAGTAAAACAGTTATTCCATGGGACCCGTGCATCGAAAAACTTTTTTTGTATTTGCATATGAACTTGAGGTTAAAATCAGTCTCCCTAATAGGACTATAGACGCATTTGTCTGCAACAGTTTCATTATTAACATACCTTGTAGAATAGATTAGTTCATAAATACGATATATTATAGAGAAGACCTAGCAGTAGATTTTGTAAAATGATAAAACCAAAGCAAATTACAGGTCCTCAGGTCCCCACCCGTGGGCGGCCGGGCGTTGGGATCCTCACGCGTGGGCAAACAGGACGTGGACAAATCTACTGTGCATGTAGAATTGTAATTACATTTCGTCCTACTCGGATAAGCTGTGTATAACAGGTGTTTACAGTATAATATTATTAATACACAAAGGACATTTAGAAATATAAAATAAACACCAATTTTAAATAAAATTGGTATTATATTTTTTAATACGTATGTAGGTATCTGATTACGCTCTCATGTATAAGACAAACGGAACATGACATTGTGATTTGTGACTTTTTCTTTCAATTGCGACAATTACCTATACTGTTTTGCGCGTAAAACCGTTATATGGTAGGTATGTAGGTACTTTACATTTTGTTAATTTATATTTTTCAAAAAGGAATAGGTATTACTCGATTTCTTGATAATGGCTCTGAAGTTTAACGATTAAAAAAATATTTTTTGTTACCTGATCTACATCCCAGTTCGGCCCAATGTCCTACTAGGTCAGCACACCTGTAGAGATTTGGCGTTTATGATTGAACTAATTATAATGTTATGAGTGCAACATTTGAAGTCCTTTTTTATGTAAGCCAGGTTTTGAAGCATATGGACATATGCAATCTCAAATTGCAAACGTGAGCAAGTCTTGGGACCCAAGACAAGGATTGTGCTAGGGAGTAAAATATTGGATAACCATTGTCTATGACATTGGTTTTCAAACTAGGCACACATTAGCAAATTATGCAAACATTTTATTGTTATTGTTTGGTCCTACTGTGAGAAAACATACATTTACTATCCAAACTATGTGAGGCCGATATGAATAAAGTTTATGTAGACGAAATGAAAATGGCTGCCATTTAACTGATCACCAGATTTAGTACAATTTAATACCAAAAAAATCTATTTTACCACCCTAAAATAATAAATGATCACCAAAATTAGAACACCATTTTAATGTGGAATGATTACCAATTTTATTACATTTTACTATCCTATTAAAGGAAATAACACCAAACTAATCATTATTAACCCAAAAATAGTAAATTATTACCAAATTTCGAACCCCATTTTAATGTGAAATGATAACCAAATTTTTACATCTTGCTATCCTATTAAAGAAAATGACACCAAAATAATCATTGTAAACCCAAAAATAGTAAATGACCACCGAAATTAGAACTCCATTTTAATGTAAAATTACAACCAAATTTTTAAATCTTGCTATCCTATTAAAGCAAATGTCATTGTAAACCCAAAAATAGTAAATGACCACCAAAATTGTAACCACATTTTAATTAAAAATATATCGTTATCCTATAAAATTAATTAATCCACTTCGTCACCTTTTTCTAGTAGCATTTTATTTCTGTAACAGTCGCAGTTCTAACTTAACCTAACCCACTTTTCTAGTAGCATTTCTTTTCTGCAAGGAAAGCAGTTCAAACCTAACCTAACCCACTTTTCTAGTAGCATTTCGTTTCTGTATGGGTCGCAGTTCAAACCTAACCTAACCCACTTTTCTAGTAGCATTACTTTTCTGTAAGGGTCGCAGTTCAAACCTAACCTAACCCACTTTTCTAGTAGCATTTCTTTTCCGTAAGGGTCGCAGTTCAAACCTAACCTAACTCACTTTTCTAGTAGCATTTCTTTTCTGTAAGGGTCGCAGTTCAAACCTAACCTAACCCACTTTTCTAGTAGCATTTCTTTTCTGTAAGGGTCGCAGTTCAAACGTAACCTAACCCACTTTTCTAGTAGCGTTTCTTTTCTGTAAGGGTCGCAGTTCAAACCTAACCTAACCCACTTTTCTAGTAGCATTTCTTTTCTGTAAGGGTCGCAGTTCAAACCTAACCTAACCCACTTTTCTAGTAGCATTTCCTTTCTGTAAGGGTCGCAGTTCAAACCTAACCTAACCCACTTTTCTAGTAGCATTTCTTTTCCGTAAGGGTCGCAGTTCAAACCTAACCTAACCCACTTTTCTAGTAGCATTTCTTTTCTGTAAGGGTCGCAGTTAACCCACTTTTCTAGTAACATTTATTTTCTGTAAGGGTCGCAGTTCAAACGTAACCTAACCCACTTTTCTAGTAGCATTTCTTTTCTGTAAGGGTCGCAGTTCAAACCTAACCTAACCCACTTTTCTAGTAGCGTTTCTTTTCTGTAAGGGTCGCAGTTCAAACCTTTTTTTTTTTTTTTTTAAGAGGGGAAATGCTTTACGCATACCACCCGGCGCGGGGACGGGCCGGGATGGTTATGTGGGACTCCCAGTTGTGGGCTAATGAGACCCCAGGTTTACCCACTAAAACCCCACTTTTCTAGTAGCATTTCTTTTCTGTAAGGGTCGCAGTTCAAACCTAACCTAACCCACTTTTCTAGTAGCATTTCGTTTCTGTAAGGGTCGCAGTTCAAACCTAACCTAACCCACTTTTCTAGTAGCATTTCGTTTCTGTAAGGATCGCAGTTCAAACCTAACCTAACCTACTTTTCTAGTAGCATTTCGTTTCTGTAAGGGTCGCAGTTCAAACCTAACCTAACCTAGTTTTTTAGCAGCATTTCGTCTATGTAAAGGTCGCAGTTCTAACCTAACCTACTTTTCTAGTACCATTTCGTTTCTGTAAGGGTCGCAGTGCTAACCTAACCTAACCCACTTAACTGATAGCAGTTTAACCTACTTTTCTAGTAGCATAACGAAATGCTACTAGAAAAGTAGGTTAGGTTAGGTAGCTATGCGGTGCGGGGTACGGGAGGTTGAACGGGAGGGGCTAGTAATTTTGGCATCAGTTTACTTTATTTGGTAATATGTATAAATTTTTTGGTAATCATAGTGGTTTATTTAGGTGAAAATATCGCACTAATTTGGTCTTCAAGATTTGGTGATCATTAAATAAATAAATATTATAGGACATTCTTACATAGATTGACCAAGTCCCCCAGTAAGCTCAAGAAGGCTTGTGTTGAGGGTACTCAGACAACGATATATATAATATATAAATACATAGAAAACAACCATGACTCAGGAACAAATATCTGTGTCATCACACAAATAAATGCCCTTACTGGGATTCGAACCCAGGACCATCGGCTTCACAGGCAGGGTCATTACCCACTAGGCCAGACCGGTCGTCAAATGTCATTAATGATTTTTGGTGATCATTCAATATATTTGGTATTTGAATACAATTTGAAGTGCAGTCGTAATTAAAATTTGTATTTTTAGGCCTTATTTTTTTGGTATTCAGTAAGTTTTTTTGGTAAGCATGATTTTCTTATTTAGGGTACCAAAGTATTTTTTGGTGGTCATTATATTTGTAGCCAATAAAAATGTAAAAAAGTCAAACATTTCAGTTTTCTACTATCGCAACGCAATTCAGTTTCATAGTGAACTTCATTGCAAAGATTGGTTCAACATACCTACATTTATAATAAAAGCATTTGATTCACTTTGCTCTCACTCGAGTTGACGTGTATGTCTAACTAGATCAGACATACTAAGTGGAGCATCCGTGACTCAACGACCACCGTCACACTTCTAAGCTAAATTACGCTGGCTGCAAGAAATCGATACTTTTTTGCTATCACATGTACATATACGAATAGAGCGTCTGTTTGTGTAACGTTTGTAGTAAAATGTAAGTATTGAAATGTAGAAAAGTAGAAACTGTCGGTAAAATGCGACACGGCCCCATGAAATATAAAAAATGACACTTATAACAAACATATGAAGACGCCGCCGTTCATACACGCCATACTCAGATTGTCAGATAGTCAATAGTAGTATAGCTGTATTTAAATGATAAATATTTGTGAAGAAATTCTACACATACATTCCTCATTGTTTCTTATCGAACAGCAAGAACTTAAGACATTTAACATCTAGGAAGTCACATTCGTCAAATAAACGTTTTATGAAACGTATGACAGTTCTCTGAGATGAAAGTTATCGGCGCCTTATTTAACGTTAACCGGCCCATTAAATCTGTTGGCCCTTTGGAGATTGATCAAGCAAACCGTAGTCCGACGCAGAACGGGGTGCATTCACGGTCATTAGTGCAATATTTACGAGCCGGTCAATGAACGGGGCGGCCCGATATAACTACCATAACGATTGATTTCACAATATTGCGGCTGATAGATTTGACATACTCTTTTAAATTGACGACAAATCTGATTGATCTGTTATCTGTTTCATGCGCCATGTATCAACACACTTCAAAAACCTTATAAGATACATAAAATAGAATGTTTATCAAGCTTTTAAAATCTGGGGCCGAATTATAAAAACTATAAAACTGAAATTTACACGTCACGTCAGTCACGGCAGAAGTTACCTAAAAGCGCAAAACACAAGCGTACACATAATTACATATAATATTCAACATTTTGTGGATCTCCAAATACTAGAAGGATTGATAATTTTAGGATGACAAGATGATCAATGCGAATTTGACAACTTTATTAGGAGTCGCGAACTGTACCGACGGGTTCAAGCGTGACTACGCTTGAACCCGCGGGTCGTAGTAAATTACGACGTTAGGTAATATCGTTCTCATTAACTCTTGCACTAACCCTGAACCCTTATAAAACTGAGGTCAAATTACAATTAATTGCGTTAAAGGACAATTCACACCAATTAAGTGAGCGCGACATTGCAACATTCGGATAATTCGGATATATTATCATTCATGAGGCTAGCTCCTTTTAACAAGCGTATTAACTACCTGTACTTCATTTAAGTAGATTTAATTTCTGTAACATCCACTGTTTAGGCATTACAAAGCGGTGAACATAAATATGCTCAATATGCTCCACTCCACCTACCAAAATTTTGTGAGGAATCAATCAATCAAACAATTAAAAATTAAGGACATCAGCTAATAACATTGCTATTTGATTTGCTAATAAAGATAACATTGGTTTTAACACTTTTAACACAAAACACTCTGGAACCTAAAACCCATATATACACGAAATGTCATTTTAGTAAGCTATCTGGGTTACTCGTATATAACAAATCACGAAGTACTTTCGTTAACAAAGATGTCTTTATGACTATAGAGTCCATTAAACAACTTGAAATAGATGAAACCCGACTCTCTCGTTGCATTACCGTTAATGAAGACAATGGTTGGATTCCGGAGTATTTTTGGTGAGATACTATTTTAAAAATATCACGAGTATCACGACGTAATGAAGATTCACACGTGTCCCGTTTATAGGCATTCACAGCGATGACATAATAAATGTTACTCGTATAATTTTATTTTATTTAATAGCTTGACAGACTGGAAGATCGATAGCAGTATTTTTTAAAGATCAACGTTATGTGTAGACAACACGTTATAGAGGTGAGAATTATATAGCTATTAATTAACAAACTATTGACGTGAAAGTTGTCACATATGGATAATTACATATATTCGACGAAATGAGGAAATTAAACAGAATTTTCACGTTTTATAAAACTGTCATGCGGATAATTGCTCAAAATAGGTTGCACGTAATGCAATTAGGCTTGGAAAGAGAACGTATGCACAATGATCAAAAGGCGCATTCTAGTCAGCCATAAACTTGCTCAGCTCACCCAATGGAGCGAATACCAAACGAAGGACGATTGTGAATATTGTGACTGCATATCTAGGTGACTTCGTGCATAAACATCTAGAAATTACGAAAATTATTCATAAAAGCAAACCACCAAGTGCAACTTTTTGCACGGAAGAAGGGTTCCGTACATTCTTACAAGATTAAACCGCCGCATGAATTAGATTTTTTGTATTGAGATATCTTTCATTCTTTATTTTTCTTATTTGTTAATAGAAATACATATTCTGTGAAAATCCCAGATTAAAAAAATACCAATGAGGATTAAGGTGATACAGTTAGACAGACGCACGGACAGTGGGTGTTTAGTAATAGAGTCCTATTAGCACTCTTCGGATACAGAACCCAAAAGTCAGGTTATTAATTATTATAGATTTACATAAGTGGTAGAAAGCGAGCAATACCGCCCCGATTCACACGTTTCTTCGTAGTTGTGCTAGTATAAACAATAAGCCAATGCAATGAGTATCGAGTCGTGTCTATGAGCAAGCGCGTGAGACGTATTGTGCCAATACTGCGACGAACTGAGCCGACGAATGAACACTATATCACAGTCAACGACCTACAGGCCCGTGTAGCATTAGGAAAGTGATTAATTTGTTCATAATGTTTCATTTATACTTAATGAAATTCATGGATTGGAAACAGCATCCACAGTTAATTTTATTGCACAAAATATGTAGGTAGTGTACCAATAACCGACTTTGATAAAACGAGTGGAATTCTTCTCAAGTCAACCATGGGAATATAATAGAATACATTTATTTACGTCTCACCATGTAACCATAGCAGAGGGTATAAAAGGAACGGACGAAAAAAGTACCCCCAGTCAGCGTAATGCCACGGCAAGCCGCAGCGCTGATTTTCGGTAGGGACCTAAGTAGATAATAGGGAATACGGAGATCCATAAAAGGCGAGAAAGTAACGTACAGCGAATGGACATTAGCATAGATGGCATTGCTAAGTTAATGAAACAAGTCATAAATTGAATTTTGTAACTTAAACTCAATATACTGTTGTCATATCATATCTCCCGCAAATTAATTGCAAAAGACGAATAGGTTACTTTAGAGTTACCGAGATGTTATCCGGCTCGATTGAAGGCGGGTTTAGTTCAGTTGATTCATCGTTCGCTTTGACAGCAAACAGTGTAAATCAATAACAGTCTGGCGGCTGTCGTCGCAGTTTGTGGTTAAAACCGCATATAATATTATAAAGCCTGGCTGTATATTTATTACCTTTGCTCATCGAATACAGGACAGTCGAACAAACAGATGATCCATTGGAGTGGAACTCTGACCTTAAGAATTACAGGAATTATTCATAATCAGTGATGTTGCTGATTTTTACTAGTTCGCCTGAGAGTTCGACTCTTCTCCACCTGGGAAGCAATTGAAAATAACTCCCCTATAAGTTCCTCAAAGGCTTAGCCGCCAATGAGCACTCATGTTTCAAGACGTACCTAAATTTATGTCCGATATATATTCGAAGCGACGCAGACTCATAAAAACGGCGGCTGTTAGGGCTCCATGTTTAATGATAAAAAAAATGTCCCGAGCACGACTTCTCGGAATCTTTGGATGATACGTTTTTTCGTCACGATTTTAACAAGTAGCTTTTAAATACATTTTGGTACTGATGATTATAACCAGTTTAAGACACCGATTTAGATAACTACCTCAGCTTTCCTCCGAAGAGATAAGTTCCTCCATATATCCCGAGGACTAGTCCATCCAACCTTTGCCTTGTCCGCTCCGCAGTCACCGACACTACTAACGCACCTACTAAGTTTAGTCTGTTGGCCGGAGCTATTACTAAAAGCTCGATTTGGCATTCTCCTGACATTCAACTAAACAAAAACCAAATAGACACTTGAAAAGTAGGTAATCACAGAAACTTGAGACGATTCTCACGCGTCACTACTTGTTGTGAATAGCAAAACATTCACTTTACAACTGTTCATTATTTGGATGCGTCCCAATTTGTAATAATCCTCTCACATCTTATTGTTACGCATAAAACTATAGAAACACTGGGATTAACAATGCACTGGCACGGTGGTTTAAAACAAACTGTAGTAATATGAGGCACATTCACGTCTGTCAGTTTGGAGGTTAAGTTACTGGCGATACCGGCTGCCTGCCGGCTGGCTCGAGCGTGCCCTACGCCGGCCCGCCCCACACGGGGCGAAAACTATTAACCACCTGTCTTTTTATTTGTTAACGATACTCCATAACTAACACAAAAAAATGCCTTAAAAGCAGTGGAATATGAGCTAGAATTAAATGGCTGAGTAAACTATCTTCCTTTCGGAGTTAAAAAGATACCTACTAGGAAACGATACTCTAGGATTAATACTGTAACTCAGAGCATTAAGAGCTATAGTCAAGTGGCCGTACACATGTGCCTTTTAGAACTATAAAAAAGTGTTATCTTTAACCGATTTCAACTAAGCAAAAAAGGATCTGTTATTATTGTATTAAAACAGTTTTACGACTAAATGGAACAGAAATTAAAGAACGACATCTAATAAATCAGTAGAAGATATAATGTGTACAAAAAATAGAATAAGTAGTAAGTAGTATTTACTACTGAACTGACCGCTTTTAAAGCAATTAATGAGTACAGCTACAACGGTACAAATAGGTGCAACCAACTAACACCACAAAGTCTACAATTAACTATTCAAACGTTAAAAAGGAAGTTGCATAATAAGTGAACCTACATCTGAACGCTATTACGAACGCGCGCGTGTGGATCGACCTCCTTCATTCAGGTACGAGTTAATTATGGCTATAGCTGTATACAGGCAAAAGGATCCCAGACCCGTCACACTCATGACCACCAGACACAAAAGCGTTAACGAATCTATAAAGAAGTAAATCCTTAATAACGATTACTTAAAATTGGATCTTAAAGTTTTTATAAGAAAGTCTATAATTGACTACGTTCGAATGCGGTTAGCTTTTTGCGGTATCGAACGAAACAATGCAAGAAGAGAACGTGCCCCAACTGCTTTTAGCCATTGGTGAATTTAAAACCAAATCCGTCTTCTGAAGAAGTCATTGTATTGGAATGGTTAAATTCCTTGTGTCGTAATGTACTTACAAATGAACAGTAGTCAGACGTTGCTCTATTATTAGGAGTATTTCTTATCGGTGCAAGTTCTTTGACACATCCCAACGAGATAATGTTGCCGATAAGGAGAGTTGAAGAAATATTATGATAGACTATACAAATACGAGTTTTGCTTCAAAGGATCTGTGACCAAATTGAACAAGGAAATAGTATACTCGTAATATCCGTATTCCATAATCAACATTTTAGGAAAAGTTAGTTATCATTTTCGGGTACCGTATTAAAC
The DNA here is from genome assembly GCF_910591565.1 of Cydia splendana. NCBI lineage: Eukaryota > Metazoa > Arthropoda > Insecta > Lepidoptera > Tortricidae > Cydia > Cydia splendana. Next base: position 14,272,283 of record NC_085963.1, on the reverse strand, counting down.
AAAACGTTATCAATATTATCTATACCCATTAATGATATCTCTGTATGTTTGTTGTTCGTCAAGAGTAGGTATAGGTATAAGTATAAGGCATACTTTAATGCGCTTAAAAGATAACCTCTTGTTAACACTAGTTGGCTTCAATAACTGCATTGTTCCCGATTTTCAGGTCAGGGGGCGACCGTGAAACAGTAGCGACTGTTTAGTGAATTCGACATATGCGAACAGCATGGCTGCCGCTGCAAGAAGTTATTTTTAACCCAGTAGTGTAGGGGTCAGTCACCCGTTCTCTCCCCGGACCAGTCCTATCACATGGAGAAACTGCGTGGGAATATGGTGGGATGCCAGACATGTCCTTACCGGGAGGATAAAACACTCGGTAAAAAGACAAAGTGAATTGAAATGCTTTTGTTAGCCTTATGCAGCCCAGTCACGATGCGCAAGATGATAAAGTAACTTTGAAAAGATTTGCTAATTTTGTTGCGATGAGGATCCAAGGAGGTTACTGAGATTATTTCTAGGACTTCCAAATTAGAGAAGATTGTGTCTGTGTACGTTTATATTTCGCGTATTTTTGCTTTTTACACTTTCTTCCAAGGGTTAAGTCGATAGCCTAAACTAGAGAAGAGTCTAGCTTAGTCTCTAGACTAGAATATCCATATACCTAAATAAGTAAATGTACGATATCCAGATTCTTTTCAGCAGTCATTTTTAAAACACTGACATGAAAAAGTAATACCGTACGTAGGTAATGTAGATATGCCTGCCCACGTATGTTTTTCTTTTCCTGTCAAGGAAAATATAAATTCTGGTTAGAAAATACGTAGTTACAAACCTTGTGAATTTTCTTATTAACTTCCACTTCCACGATTTTACAACGTATAATCAACTAAACTAAAACATGGTCTATCACGAGTGCAATGTTACCTACACTATAAACGTCGGAGGTAATTTTGGAATTTTAATTTAATACCTAACTTATCTACAGGATTCATTGTTGTTAAGGATAAGGTTCAAGTCAAAGGAATATTCTATTTTTTTACGATTTTACAAAGAGAGTACAAATCAACTTTCTAATATAGTATATCCGTGTGTAACGTATTCTCAAATAATAGGAGATAAAGTAGCATTAATATTATGCAGTCGATCGCAGAACTCGTCTGAAAGACTACTATGTAAATGTAATAAGGACTAGCTACTTACAGCATGATGAGTTATGTAATACAACACCTGACACGGGTGGAGCGTATCGATTGAATGTAAACACAAACCATTATATTCTTCTGAGTGAGTAAACAAAACATCCTTTAATTGTTTAATCATGTCATATGCCTTGTTATTGAATATTCAGCGTAAAAATGTTTGAATTTACATTACCTACGAGAAAAAAATGAGGGAACAAGCGTCGTATCAATTCATTCAAACGAAATAGTTTCTTCAAATGTGACCCAAGGTGTAGTTATGCTTATCGATACTTAGATTAGGATTCATATGTACAAGAGGGTTGCCGGCGTTAAAATAACGACGTCTCCCTTTTTCGGGGTAAGCTATTATTGGGGAGAACAGTAAGGGTGCACAAAATTTAATACGGCAGGGGACTCACCGTAGCCGTATCGGTGAGGGTGACGGTGGCTGAGGTGGGCCCGTTCGGTGCATTATTGTTGAGAGATAAGCCGGCCGCCACCTGATTGTTCGCATTTTGTTCGATTATACGCTGCCTCAGGGCCAATCGTTCCAGGCTAGCCAAGCGGTGAGATCCTCCTGTGCCTTCTCTATCCCTCTCCCGTAGGCTGCCCGTGCTTCCGGCACTGAAGGACCCACTATACTTTGGAAGAGTCGGAGGCGGCACAGGCCTTGCAGAGCCGCTTCTCCCCAGAAGCGATCCACTTGACGTGTACGCGTAGCTGCTCGGGGTGCCAAGAGTGGCAGTCCGCGGAGCGGCTCCAATCCCATTTAGGGTTCCATTAGTACCATTGACAGCGCCACCATTCACCGTGGTCGTGGTGCCGTTCATCTCCTTAACATGTATTCCGTCATGCGAGTGTTACGAATCGGAAACACGCACTGAGTCACTGTGAGAGCACTACGATATGATCGCGATTTGGAGCGATTGAAGTAGCGTACGAGCCGAGTGCCCGTCGGAGGCGGTTTGACAGCTCAAGCGGTACAGAGGCGCGCGGGCGGGAACCGGGCGCCCCGCGCTGACGCCGTCGCCGGCCGGCACTCGCAACCCTACACCGCCGAGGATTCCTACTGCACGAAACCCCAACAGAGGGTTGAAAATGCAATGCCGCCCTTTCAAGGTCGACCCACAAATTCCGGACGCATCCAGTAGCCAAATAAACGCAATCCATATAGGGATAAATTTTAGCCGGAATAGCAAAACACGTGTCCATTATTTTTCATGTTCTCCAATATATATTCAAACCAGTAATTACTACCAAACTAGCTATTTGCTTGAACAAAACTCTCTACAGAATTTAGAGCGTTTTGTCACTTTTCAGTACTTTGGAGGCCAATTTCTACCAGGAAGTTTTGTATGGGCAGCTAAAAAAAATACGTGTCCGTTATTTTAGACTACTCTATAACATATATAAAAATTAATCAAATCGGAGCCGGCCAGTTGGGTACCCTTCCTTGTAAGTAAATATTGGAGAGAAGAAATGTTAGGTAAGTACATTATTTTCAAATGGATGAACGCTCTTCGTTTTTTTTCTTATCAGTTTTAGTAATAACAGGAAGATTCCAGGAATAACACATTCAGTTCAATTGGGTAATTTTCAAAAAAGTACAGCTATTCAACTAATCACCCAACTCATTTAAAACCATGCCAAAGATATTGCGGAATTTTAACGACTATCATGAACTGTGAAGTTGTTAAGAAACTAGATCGTACACGAGTTTCTTTCGTAATGGATACGATTGTCATAATATGTCATATTTCACTCTCCGAGGGAAACAAGTACACAAGTGTCGTAGGAGCGTATAGACACATGTGACGTTCTAAAGGTGCGATATTGGGTGTAAGTTAATATTCAATGAAGAACGGATGTGTCTAGTTCGATGAACTGACCCAAGACGCTCGACGACTAGGGGACCAGCGGAAGTATTTTTAAGGTCGAACAATAGTGCTACGCTCAGTTACTCTGTGACAGTAGTCTAATACAACGGTATCTAGTCGCATTATATTAAACAAATACCCAAAAAAACAGTCAATTCATGCACCTACTTATTCTAAGAAATCAATTTGATTGGGTTCATTGATAATTTGGGAATATCGCAACGTAAAGTGTCATTCTATGGAACTTGCTAACAATGTAAACAAAAGTCACTAGTAAATTAATTATTCTTTGACAATTTCAATATGGCGGTTTGTTTACATAGTTAGCAAGTTCCATAGAATGACACGTTAACCTTACTTTGTTTTAGGGACACATTGATCACCAGACAGCGTAGCTGCATCTACTAGAAAACGTTTATCTAGTTTACTTAAGCCACTTAGGAGGATACATTTAAAATACCGGACAAGTGCGAGTCGGATTCGCCCACCGAGGGTTCCGTACTTTTTTGTATTTGTTGTTATAGCGGCAACAGAAATACATCTTCTGTAAAAATTTCAACTATCTGACTATCACGGTTCATGAGATACAGCCTGGTGACAGACGGACGGACGGACGGACGGACGGACGGACAGCGGAGTCTTAGTAATAGGGTCCCATTTTTTACCCTTTGGGTACGGAACCCTAAAAAACATCATCTCTGCAAAGTCAAACCTAAGTAAAATTTCGATAAAGCAATTAGTGAGTTAAACCATGAAAGAGAGACTACATTTCTGCGTATACTTAATAACTATTAAATTAAAAAAATTAAAAAACCCCTACACTATATCCAAAAATATCCATTTTATGTCAAAAATGCTTTACATACATCATTTTGGAAAAAGCTGATACTCTTCAAATGCTGGATCGATTTCTATCAAACATAGCTAAGAAGAAAACGCGCGTAAAAAACTGCATCGAAATCGGTCCATCCGTTGGAGAGCTACGGTGACAGTGACACAGACAGACAGACAATAAAAACCAACACATGTTATATATTCCCTGCTTTCCATAAGGTACATCTATTTTCTTTCTAATTCGATTCTACTCAGGAATGTACTTATTGGTTTATGGTATTGATTCCATATGTTCATTATGATCAACTACTCAAATTATCCTTATCGTCTATAAATCCATTTAGAGAAAATTTAAACAAATATGTAACTGTAATAATTAATAAATAAAAGTCTGCTAAAAATCCTTACTAATTCTACATGATGTTGATGACTTAGAAGTACTATAAAGGTCCATTAGCAATGAAAAATAGAATATTAGTAATTAACAGTACAGTTATTTTTCTTGTGCACTATAGAACCTTTATAAAACTCAAGAGTATAATATGATGTTTTTTAATGCTACCATGAAGTAGAACTCCAAGACATGCAGATGACCCACAGAGTGCTCGACAATAGCGTGGCGTCCAAAAAGCAATTCACGGCTGATGGTAGCATTTTTCATTTATCGCCACGGATAAAAGATCCGCTGAATACCGTCCAGTATGTATGTGCGAGAGTGACAGTGCCGTATCCATATGGATAATAGATAAAAACACTACCATAGTCAGTGTGCCACGCCACGCCACTGCCCGTGAAGTAATGATTGGACCCAGCCAGCTGAATCATGAATGGGGAAGTGTTTTAACTTGCCTATTCCTTAATGCGGGAAGCACGTGCTGTCCGCGTGTGCCGACTGGCTGGTCCGGCGGCGATCGACCGCCTCGCGCAGGCGCGCTGGCACCCCACAGACCCAAAGCCCTCAACCCTTACTACTAACACGCCCACTTATTTTCCAAATGTCTACGACTCCCAGAAAGTTTTGTGTTCATAAGGCCTTATACTATCAAGGATCCCGGGGGCCCCTGCTGCGGTGCAATTGCGCCGCGAGCATCACGCTTGTTGAATGTCAATATGGAATTCCCACCAACATCAAAATTTTTCCAAATGCGTAATTTAGACTTGCAGACCTTGCAATGCATTTTGATTTCTTATTGGCGTCAGGGTGTAACTGGCGGCGTTTGACAACACAACATGGAACCTAGCAAGTTACTTGCATAGAAATATAAACATTACACCCATAATTGCAGCTACAAATAACGGCCCGATTCGAACTTTAAGATGTCAAATAATACATAGATACGTCATGGATTAGATATGTCAGTGTCATAAATGACGTTTTTGTTTGAATAAAAGTCACTTTTGACACTGGCATATATCTAATATATAGTATCTAGGCGAAATATTTGACGTAATCTTAATAAAGTTGGAATCGGGCCGTAAGTGTCGGAATTGTCTACTTCTACCTTAAAGTTGTAGTTTTAAAGTTATCATCATCTGTATCATCAATACCGCAGTGTTTTTAACCTATGGGTCGCGACCTTCTGGGGGGTCACGAAGCCTCTACAGGGGGCCATAGATGCCAACAAAAAATTCAATAGGTACAGGTTACAACAGCAAAGGGTGAGAAGCAGCATTTTTTTTTTCATTTCAAGGGTGTGGCGAAAATGGTATCGAAAAGCGTCACGAAAAAGGTAAAATAAGTATATGATTTTGATTAATGACAATAATGGCATCAATTGCATATTGCATCTTACTTACTCTACTTGTATTACCTATATGCTTATTAAGAACGCTATTATATTTCGGCGTTGAGCGAGTTTAGGTATTTTACGCGCTGCGGCAGGCCGTGCGAGCTCAGTACGCCGATCCCTTCTACCACACTCGCACTACAATGATGGATTAAACATTCTTGATCCTTCGCGAAGCATATTGAAATCAACCATAACAACACTAACTGTACTTAACTTTTAAAGTTCTAAAACTGTTATTTGGTAAGTACGAAAATACTAAATGCAGTGCAAATGTACATAGGGGCTGTTCATAAATTACGTCATCTATTTTTGACGATTTTTGACCCCCCCCCCCCCCCCCCCCCCCACCCCTCAAATCATCCAAAAATCAAGCTTCGGATGAATCTGTTTCCTCCTACGTCATGTTACCATCATCCGATGTCCAGACCCCCCCCCCCCACTCCTCCCATTTGAAACGACGTAATTTATGAATAGCCCCATACATGTACTTATGAAGGTATATTACTCGAAAGAAATTATAGGTACTTACCTACTCGCTTATTTACATGTTTCGTCATTGCATTTGGTACCTATAGGTTGTAAAGTTTGTATCAACGAGGGTTTAAAAACGAACTGGTACTGAGGATCTGATGATGATTAAGGTGGTCACGGATACCAATCAACCATGTAGTAACATGATTAGGCTCGTTTGATTCGTCTCAACAAGATCTTTGACACTGAAGATACACAGGGTCTGATGATGGAGCTGGAAGGTGGCCACGGGTACCAGTCTATCATGTAACTAAACAACTTCGTGTTTGGGCTCGTTTGATTCGTCTCAACAAGATCTTTGACACAAGACAGTACTCAGGGTCTGATGATGGAGCTGGAAGGTACCATTACCAATCAACCATGCAACTAAACCACATCGTGTTTAGGATCGTTTGATTCGTCTCAACAAGATCTTTGACACTAGGTGATACTCAGAGTCTGATGATGGAGCTGGAAGGTGGTCACCGGTACCAATCAACCATGCAACTAAACCACTTCGTGTTTAGGCTCGTTTTATTCGTTTTAACAAGATCTTTGACACAAGATAGTACTCAAGGTCTGATGTTGGAGCCGGAAGGTGGTCACCGGTACCAATCAACCATGCAACTAAACCATTTCGTGTTTAGGCACGTTTTATTCATCTCAACAAGATCTTTGACACAAGGTAGTACTCACCCTAATAGCATTTTCTTGTAGGGATTTTGTTGGGCCTTTGTTTACGTATTAGTTGGGCAACCGTTATATTTGGCCGTACGATTTGCTGGAGGGCCCTCGACAAAGGCCCTCCCGAAGATTCCCAACAGAGGGCCATAAGAGTAATTTTTTCGTTGGGCCTATATAAATAAATCATACAATTATTCAACGGTGGTGGTTTTGGTTGGGCCGTGGTTGGGCCTATACACATTTGTTTGATGGTTGGTTAATTGTTACATTTGGCCGTACGATTTGCTGGAGGGCCCTCGTCAAAGGCCCTCCCGAAGATTCCCAACAGAGGGCCATTAGAGTAATTTTTTCGTTGGGCCTATTTAAATAAATCATACAATTATTCAACGGTGGTGGTTTTGGTTGGGCCGTGGTTGGGCCTATACACATTTGTTTGATGGTTGGTTAATTGTTACATTTGGCCGTATGGCTTGCTGTAGGGCCAACTGCATAAAAATAAAAAAGGGCAATTTTTTCGTTGTGCTTCTGTTTGCAAATTCAACAATTACCCAACGGCAAGTCAGGTAGGTCGGTAGGTAGTCGTGCACCAGGTTGAAGGCCCAACACAGCTTGTCCCACAAAGGGCCAACATTGTAACTTTAACGTTGGGCCTTGTGTAGGATTCTTACAATACTACCGTAGGTAAATAGTTGTGTAATTTATAGTGTGCCTACAGTCTAATTATGTAATGGGCTTTTGTTTACGAGTCCTACAGTTACCCTACGTTAAGTAAGTGGTTGTGTAATACGACGTTGGGCCTTTGCTGATAAATATTACAATTACACTACGGTAGGCATTGGTTGTATCCACATGAAGGCCCTAGGCCAGGCAGCAGTTGTTGTTAATCTTCTCTGTATCGTTCCAATTTTAGTATATGTACTGCCGAAGCAAGTACACTTACTATACACTCTAATTTGTATATATACTAACCGCACTTCGAAACTTCGTAAGCGAGATTTATGTTTTTTGAGATTTAAATTGAGAAAATGTTGGTAAAATACAATTTTTTTAAATTTATGTATATGTATAAATTTTATAGTTATAGCTATTAGATTTATAAGTTACTTTTAAAAAATATTATGATTATATCCGGAATAATCGAGAAAATAACTATAACTTCGATGTTTGGAGACAGTAACGCCATCTAGTGACGCCACAAGCAAACTCAACTGGTATTGTTGGGCATCAGTACCACAGCCAATGTTGGTAAATGCGATATTTGTGCTCACTGGGCCAACGAATGTTATCGTTGTTTAGCCACCGGTACCAAAATACACAAAGGCCCATTGTTAAGCGTTAGTGCCACAGCCAATGTTGGTAAATACGATATTTGTCATCATTGGGCCATCGGATGATATCGTTGTTTAGCGAACGGTAGCAAAATACACAAAGGCCCATTGTTGGGCCTCAATGCTACAGCCAATGTTGGTAAATGCGATATTGGTCGTCATTGGGCCATCGTATGATATCGTTGATTAGCCAACGTTACCAAAATAAACAAAGGCCCATTGTTGGGCATCAGTGCCACAGTCAATGTTGGTAAATGCGATATTTGTCATCATTGGGCCATCGGATGATATCGTTCATTAGCCAACGTTACCAAAATACACAAAGGCCCATTGTTGGGCATCAATGCTACAGTCAATGTTGGTAAATGTGATATTTGTCGTCATTGGGCCATCGGATGATATCGTTGATTAGCCAACGTTACCAAAATAAACAAAGGCCCATTGTTGGTCATCAGTGCCACAGCCAATGTTGGTAAATGCGATTTTTGTCATCATTGGGCCATCGGATGATATCGTTGATTAGCCAACGTTACCAAAATACACAAAGGCCCATTGTTGGGCATCAATGCTACAGCCAATGTTGGTAAATGCGATATTTGTCGTCATTGGGCCATCGGATGATATCGTCGATTAGCCAACGTTACCAAAATAAACAAAGGCCCATTGTTGGGTATCAGTGCCACAGCCAATGTTGGTAAATGCGATATTTGTCATCATTGGGCGATCGGATGATATCCTTGACTAGCCAACGTTACCAAAATACACAAAGGCCCATTGTTGGGCATCCGTGCCACAGCCAATGTTGGTAAATGCGGTATTCGTCACCATTGGGCCAACGAATGTTATCGTTATTTAGCGAACGGTAGCAAAATACACAAAGGCCCATTGTTGGGCATCACTGCCACTGCCAATGTTGGTAAATGCGATATATGTCATCATTGGGCCAACGAATAATATCGTTGTTTAGCCAACGGTACCAAAATACACAAAGGCCCATTGTTGGGCATCTGTGCCACAGCGAATGTTGGTAAATGCGATGGTGGGCCAATACAAAATTAATGTTGGCTACGGAACGAACCTCATCCCAACGTTTTCCCTACCGTTGGCACCGTGGGCCCCAACGAAAATGCTACTAGCAGGGTCTGATGATGGAGCGCGAAGGTGGCGACGGGTACCTGTCTATCATCATCAGCTCCATCATCAGACCCTGAGTAGTATCTTGTGTCAAACATCTTATTGCGACGAATCAAACGAGCCCAAACACGAAGTGGTTCAGTTACATGGTAGACTGGTACCCGTGGCCACAGTCCAGCTCCATCATCAGACCCTGAGTACTAACTTGTGTCAAAGATCTTGTTGCGACGAATCGAAGCCAAACACGAAGTGGTTTAGTTGCATGGTTGATTGGTACCGGTGACCACCTTCCGGATCCATCATCAGACCCTCAGTACTACCTTGTGTCAAAGATCTTGTTGCGACAAATCAAACGAGCCCAAACACGAAGTGGTTCAGTTACATGGTAGACTGGTACCCGTGGCCACAGTCCAGCTCCATCATCAGACCCTGAGTACTAACTTGTGTCAAAGATCTTGTTGAGACGAATCAAACGAGCCTAAACACGAAGTGGTTTAGTTGCATGGTTGATTGGTACCCGTGACCACCTTCCGGCTCCAACATCAGACCCTGAGTACTATCTTGTGTGATCTTATTGAAACGAATAAAACGAGCCTAAACACGAAGTGGTTTAGTGGCATGGTTGATTGGTACCGGTGACCACCTGCCGGCTCCATCATCAGACCCTGAGTACTATCTTGTGTCAAAGATCTTGTTGAGACGAATCAAACGAGCCTAAACACGAAGTGGTTTAGTTGCATGGTTGATTGGTACCGGTGACCACCTTCCGGCTCCATCATCAGACCCTGAGTATTATCTTGTGCCAAAGATCTTGTTGAGACGAATCAAACGAGCCCAAACACGAAGTGGTTTAGTTGCATGGTTGATTGGTACCGGTGACCACCTTCCGGCTCCATCATCAGACCCTGAGTACTATCTTAAGTCAAAGATCTTGTTGAGACGAATAAAACGAGCCTAAACACGAAGTGGTTTAGTTGCATTGTTGATTGGTACTGGTGACCACCTTCCGGCTCCATCATCAGACCCTGAGTACTATCTTAAGTCAAAGATCTTGTTGAGCCGAATCAAACGAGCCCAAACACGAAGTGGTTTAGTTGCATGGTTGATTGGTACCGGTGACCACCTTCCGGCTCCATCATCAGACCCTGAGTACTATCTTGTGTCAAAGATCTTGTTGAGATGAATAAAACGAGCCTAAACACGAAGTGGTTTAGTTGCATGGTTGATTGATACCGGTGACCACCTTCCGGCTCCATCATCAGACCCTGAGTCAAACTATCTTGAGTCAAATAAATACATATAGAATGTCAGGTCGTTTCAAATATTTTTAATCCTGTCCGGTAGTTTATTAAACTGTACCATTATAAATTATAATACTATAAAAACGGTGCTAGGATCAAAGTCTCTCGTTGCGGTTTACACGCACACAGTATAGCGTTTTACACGGCGCCCGCCGCACACAATGATAAAAAACCTCGTCGTCGCCGTTGAAAATGTGCGGAGCCGACCGACACACGTCCTGCCTCTACAAGCTCTGCCGCGGCACTGAGCTGGCGCAGCGCGCGTCATCGGTAATATAGAGTAGTTTTCAAAAAATTGCCAAAAAATTATAGTAGAATTTCATAAACACTAATGTATACCAACAGTATAAGCAAACGTTGCAGATTGCTTGAGTATGAAAATGACTTCGATATTAAGTAGATTTTCGTAGGAATTGACACTTGTTTCGGAGAGAAAATCGAGTTCGTTTTACTTTGATTTTCTCTTTCTCAAAGGTATGTAGGAAAAATATAGTTTGATATGCCTAAAGTACAGGGTATTAGTAATACAAAATAGCCAGGTTTAGCAGAGTAAAATTCTCAACATTTCCAAATAAGAGCTCGCCATTCAGTGCTTCACGGGGTTTTTCAGAAACGACCATCAGAAAAAAAATCATTACTAATTTAATAAGTCCTTTTTCTAATATTTACAACGATATTTATAAAGATAAGAAGACGCTTTTACTGGAACACGTACTCATTGTTTCTAATAATGAGCGCAAAGTCCTGAATTTCGTCGACTAGTATCATCAATTTTGCATTATTTCGACTTTTCTTGTAAGAGCGCTCTTAATACCCACTGGAAACTCTGGAAAGTGACATGATGACGTTTTTGAAAAGAACGTTAATGTAGCATACCAAAAAAATAAGCGAATTTAGCGAATAATTAGTTCGGTTTACTTAACAATTGAATTAAACTCATTTTACAGACGCAAACGCCACCTAGTGAGCGTTGTATTTAGCATCATAGCGATACGTTACAATCAGTATGCAGTATGCCACATAAATGCAGCTACTTGCATGCACCGCGCTCATAGTATTAATAACCCAAGCTGTCCGCTAGATGGCATAAACGTTAACCATTAGAAACTGCGGAAAACTTTTACAAGTTTTACATCTACCTATTGGTGCGATGATTTTCAAGAAAGTAGGTACCTGCCTAGTTTCTTTTTGTGACTAAGTCTGTTTAAATGTTCAATTTTGTCTTTCTTAACCATTTCTTAACCTTCACCAATCAAGAAGCCTCAGATATTACACCCGATGTAAGCAAAGTGTCTATATACCCATTATACCCAATAGATACAGGAATTACTTATTATTTATCATTTCTCAAAGCTTCTTCGAATGTAATGCTTTTAAATGAACCAAAATTCGGCACATTGAATGATTCCGCACGCTAAATTATACTCGTATAAATATAACTAAATTAATATATTATGTACATAATTTACATATAAATACACTTGCTCTATATGTATACGCAATTACTGTGATATTACACATACCTGAACCTGATACATTATAAAGCGAGATCGAGAAGAAAGCGAAAATGAAATTCTTATGAGCGGCGACAAAGCAAGCATTGAATTACATTAAACGAGATATTTTCTCACACATGATTGATAATGTATATTCAAAATGGGTTACACGCAACTAGTCGTTTGATAGAGATTATTAAGTGAAGTAAATTATAGGTTCCAACTTTCCATAAAAATAGCAAACTTGATAATGGATAAATAGGGTAAAAATAAGTTTGATAACTTAAAAGGAAGTTTTCAGTTAGTAAAATAATATTATGTTCCTATTCGAGATCAACTTCAGCTGCCGTGACGCATTCATATTGAAATCTTCGCACCTACTTACTGTAATTTTATAAATCTGTCTAGCTCCGATCCGAACATAGAGAAAAGCCAGGAATAAGCAAAACGAATCCAGATGACGCGATAGTTCATAAATAAATATATGTATGTACTAAAAAGCACATGTAAATAAACATTATTTATGTTATGTCGCAAGGCGGTTTCGGCTCTGCCAGTCAGTTATGTACCGTAACATTTTTTGGTAGGTACCTATAATACAAACTGAAAATATTAACGCTGCTGCATCTTGAAGCGTCTACATTTTTTAATGATAATAATGAACCGACATTGAGACATTTTACATCGCTTTGGATTTGTAGACATTTTTACAGTAAACTGTATCAAAGTATTGTACACTTGTACAGCAGGTACCTGCCTTACATATAGGTAGATCAAAGGTAAACAGGATAAATTACGACCATTAAGAGGATGACGCAGGTCAAAGCGTCTTCCTAATCAACTTGGTTAATATCATCAGAACATTCAGAACATTTAATAACTTTGTTTGTCGAAAACGATCTTCTTACACGGCATGACGGCACACGCAGATCCTAAATTGAATCATGAAAATGTCGTTCATCGGACAATCAAGGCGATGTTATGATGCGATCGTTTTGATTACATCCTGACGCATTTGAGTTCGCGATCGGTGAAATTATTGCCATCGCTTTTGGAAACCAAGGGTCGAACGCTCGGGCGAAGTGCGCACTCCGATTAGGCGTAATTGTCAAGTTGTCACGGATCTCCTGGTTATATTTTCACTGGTTTGCCTACACTTGGTAAGCAAATAAAATAACGACACAGAATCATACTATACGTACCGCATGTATGTTCTTGGAGCTCCGAATGGGATCTTAACCGTAAGAAAGTTTGTTGAACTTTAAATACGTTGAACGATATTATAAAGATGTTGAACACGCCTAGTAAACATGAGGAAACGTAAACACAATTCGGAAACGTGTAATCAAGTCTGTATGGAAATAGAAATCAGATTCGTTTTTGTAATTCATAATCATAAACCTTACTTTTAGGCCGGACGTAGAATATTTTTTACCAGTTTGGCTTGCATTTTTCAAGTGGATAAGTTTAATTAATTCCGCAATTGCGAAGGACGTTCTTGTTTAATGTAAGCAAACGATTTCAGTAATTTAAGCCTAGGTCGTTGCTCATTTGGTGCAGAGACAAGTAAATATTAAAGACTGTCAATCTCCAGCATAAACGTTGCTTTCCTCGTCATTATAAGTATTGTCGAATATAGCCAGGGAAATCTGTCTGGGATTCGTATACTTCTTTGTATAGAAAATTAAAGCGAGTCTTGACCCCCTGACTCGTTACGTAAACGTGTGTGTATGTATGTATTTGTATGATATGTGAAATCAAAGTGCCTGTGATATGACGCTCTCTACGAAGTCGAAGAACGCCACTATGTGTTAATAGATATATACGCTTTTCGCTCAAATCAAATGAATATGATATTTAAATTTTAATTATGCAGTCAAGTACCAACCTAAAAACAACCCAACGACACGCACCCTCTATCCTTTGCGTCTATTGCAGACGATTTATGGTGTAAGACATTACACCGCCTGCGACAGAATTAAGGAAACGCAGGGATGCCCAGCACCTGCATTACCCTCTCGGCTTCACTGTCTTATCCCACAGGAAAGGCGATCCAATGTGTGGAGGCAGCTCCTAGATGGATTTGTGGTGGCCGGCGTTAGAATAGCGACTGGCACCAGCACCCATGAAAACTGCCAGTCTATATCACTCGCATTTCTTTGTTTGGTGCAACGAGCACAACTAAATCGAACCATATGACGACGCTGCGCGGCATGTAGCTAACGTTCACTAAGTAATTTATGTTGCACTGATGGCATTTATTGCCCAGTGTGGACAAACCTTGATGAGAGACAGTCCTTATATGTGCGGACGTATTTATTTCAGACCGGCGCCTATTAAATTGCTACTTACAATGTCAATGTCAATTGCACAAAATATTCGCTTGTTTAACATAAGGTTGAAAGATAAATTATGGTATTTAAGAATAAAAACATTTTTGAAATGTTTCTCCATAGTGTCAGTCATAACACGTCAGGTGTGTGATATTAGTGATACCTATCATTTGGCACATTTGACAAGGAAAAATTCTTAAACATCACAAGTTATTATATTGTAGTGCAACGTACATAACAAAAAACGCAATCAGGAACATACCGTAAAACGGGGTGAAAAGACACGATTTTCAACTTCAAGGACGCTTTTCGCCAATAATCCAAATGATAAAAGTAATAATTTTGATATCATTTTTTGAGTCTTGGTTAGTTCTTCAATTTTGCATTTGTGAAATAAATTTTTACCTACCCAATTCAGAGAAAATCAAAGAAAACTACCTGTTTTCTCCATATCCTTAAAACGGGGTCGATAGACACAAGAAAGGGGTGAATAGAAATATTAAGTTTTAGCTGTCATAGGCATCGAATTTGGTCATTATTATGTGGATACTCTATTGGCAAATGGTATATATATCTGTTAAACAGCTATTTGACACAAAATTATTTTTTCGTGTCTTTTAACCCCCAAGGCGTGTCTTTACACCCCTTTGTTGTATCTAATCACCCCCTATGGCGTAACTGTTCACCCCATATGCGTGTCCACTGACCCCTTTATCACGTAAATTTGCTTGTTATTGGTTTTTTGCAAAAAAAATGCTTTATTATAGAGAAAATTAGTGATATTATTTATTATTTAGGTACTACAGATACTATATTACCAATATTACCATGTTAGCTAACTTTTACTTAGTTAAAGTCAAAACATTTACCGGTAGAACAAAGTTCAGACAGGCTTCATTTCTTACCTCGGCGAGACCTTAGTCAAAAAAATCTAACTTTTAGGCAGTTTGATTAAGTTCTTTTAGTATCAATATAGAGAATAAATAGTCTACTTTATACGCATTCCAAAAAATCTAATTTTAGAGATGTACGTGTTTAAATATAACAACTTGAAAGAAAAAGTTCAAAATTTCTCTATTCACCCCGCGATTTCTGTTCACCCCGTTTTACGGTACATGAAAATATTTTATTATGTTCGTTTAATTAATACATTTAACAACACCAAATTAATGCAAAAATGTGATCCGGAATAATTTTATTACATGTTTCGAGTTTAAAAACGTACAATTTTAACATAGGTAAGTACTTAAGTATTTATTTTTATTGTACAAAGTATACTATCATTACATTCCTTATGTTTAATGAGAAAAAAATTGCGTACAGCAACTATAGGTACTGAATAGGTATATTTCTCTCTCTGCACCAATTGTAGATGTCTGTTTGGCCCTATGGTTGACTGGTAGAGAATGCCATTTGGCATTAAGTCCGCCATTTGTACATTTTTGTATATACTTTGTGCAATAAAGTTTAAATAAATAAATAAATAAATACAGCAACTATATAAAGATAAAGATCATTTTCACCTCAGCAGCTCGAACAGGGGTACTGTACTTTACTTCTTAAAATGACATTCAAGTGACCTTTATAGTCAAATGTCATTTAAACATGCGGGGTCTAATACAAGTTCGAAATACTTGGGTTCTATTATCTCTGTCCCTTTCACACTGTAAGCACAAAGAAACAGACAAAAAAAAAGTTCATACGACATTCAACGATATATTGACGGTTTATAATAGACCCCCGAAAAACTTCAGAAATATCAAACTTTGATCTCTTGTTGTACAAATAACTATTATTTTCATTAAACATTACCAGGTACAAGGTGTTATAATACTTATAGGAGTTATAGGTAGGGAACTACATATTACTTAAACGCATTTTTTACGGCGAAAATAACGAAAAACGTATTTTCATGATTTCTTCCATACAATTTTTGTATTAGCCGTTTTTACCATTGGTGCACGCGCCACATTTATTTTAGTTCATATTATTCTATTACAAACATTTCAATTTCATGAGAAGTCGAATCAACTGAAATCTTCAAAAAACATCATGCATGTTCCTAATTATTATACTCCATTTAGAGACACAATCGTCCATTCAGTATCAGAGTGTACTTAAACAAAGTGATAAAACGTTGTCAAGTGAATAATACGTGAAGACATTAACACGATAATTCTATATAGGTTAGTACATAATTACTCAACCAAGTAGATGTTACATGCTTAGCGAGGTCGTGCGTCATGGCTATTAAGGTAAATCATTAAGCACCGTACGCATGTGTACAAGTACAGGACGAAAATAGTACTTTAAACATAACAGTCGGCATCAGTTATATAGGAGCGGCCAAAATGGTCAAAAATATCTGAACATGCACTTTAATGTCTTAACAATAGAGGCTTTGTTCAAATATGTGAACACCTTGGCCGCTCCGATGTATCTGATGGCGACTGTGTACCAAGAACGGGAAAAATGCCTCAGATCTAAATTAGTTGTCACCCGCGACAATAATCAATTAATCACGCGACTTAGGTATTCTTTATTTCGTGTCGTGCTTGCAGTTTATTTTTATTATCACATGCTAAATAGGAGCGTTAGCACAGCGGGTAATTTCTACTTTACGACCAGGCGTAACGTAAAAACACTTGACCGATTTTTTAAACCGATTAAATGAAATCTAATCTAAGCCCTAATATAAGTAGTGAATAAGTACTTTATTATACTTCGACATACGATACAGTGATATGTATTTTTATTTTACTATACGCCAAAGTACAAGCGCAAAGCTTAGAGAACTGCCGCCGGTTACGTATAATTAAAACGTGATTTATCACTTAGCTTGAATGCACAATTAGTCAGAGCTCGAGGCATAGTTTAGCCAAAGAGGCACGTGCGATCAGACCAACAGCCAATGTTTCTTAAACAAACGGAAACATACACAACAGTAAAGATAACAAAGCGAACACTCGCCCAAGTTAAAATAGGTCGCAGTAGTCCGGATTCGAACCAGCCTACTCCAACTTCATACAACCCCTTATATTCATATGTAGACTTTAGAGAAATTTAGATTTTAACCTTTGGCGGACTGCGGCAACGTTACCATCGTAAGTGAAACTAAAAGTAATATTTACCTGATACCTGCCGAAAAAATATGATTTTTAAAAACAAAATATTTTGTTTCAAATAAAGGAAGTTAATTTTGAAACAGGGCAGATTTTATTAGAGAGACGAGATAAAAGTGATAAAATTGAGTATTTTATTTGGTAGACTATAGGTTCCGTAGCATTTGATGTTTACAAGTCGGTTTTCGGTAAAGGAATATGTACATCATGAGTATACCGGAATCCCAAAGAGGTCTAGTTTCTCCTCAGGATTGGGAGGCCAGATGGCAGTCGCTTTCGTAAAAACTAGTGCTTGTGCCAATTAACTTGTGCTTGTGGAATTAGGTTGCGGAAGTATTGCCAAGTATTTCGGGATGTTTCATTCGGTAATTAGTTAAAACACACACACAATTGTATTATTATAAATGAAATTAAATGAAAAAAAATATACATTTTAATATCTGATAGAAAGAATAATGAATATTAGGACTCACGCTAATTTCGCAACCAACTCATTGCAACGTTGCAACATCCGATAATGAACACATCCCACTTGCAACAGATACTTATTGTATCTACGGACTTATGGGCGGTGTAAAATGATGCCGCTCAAATGAATGGAAAACCTACAACGGGTGTGATGGATGACTTGAGATCTCAAGGTAATCAATATTAATCAATGCACTCCTACGAGAGTTTACTAATACTAAATACTAACAATAATTTCGGAACAAATGTGTTTTTTTACGTAATCATAAAATCGTACCGAGCGAGATCGCGACTTGGTTTATGCCGCAAACGAACATCAGACTAACCACAATCAAACCTTTAATTGCGCTTTTTTACGCCTTTTTAAACTGTTGTTACTAAGAGTCAAAATAACGCATATTTGAACACTCAGAGAACTACAACCCTTGCATGTCGTCACTCCGTTCCATCAATAAAGCTTTCTTTTTCCGATATATAGGTTCAATCTAACTTATAATAACCTAACAATAAGAAATAAAAGCAACATGTCACATTATGAATTTATGAACACCATTTCTAGGTTATGACTTCCCATTGGATGGTATCCTAAGTTGGTACTGTAGCTCTCTATCTAGAATCTAGATATTATCTATACGCACGCATGTATACTATGCTATCTGGTAAGAATATGTCTATATAGGTAGGTATTGTAATGATTAATCTACCAGTACTAATAGTAATACGTTGTAATAGTAGGTATCTCTCAGAATGTGATATTGAAGCATTATCCGCAATACTTTATAAATAACTGTAGCAGGAAAAGTGGTCAAGCTACATTTGTTACAGCTACACCTAGTTAGATGTAACATGCACGGAAAATTACAATATGTAGGTTACTTAATCCTTTTTATCTAATGTAACACAATTAGCCCATTGAAAGCGTTCCAAATAAGGGATGGCGAGTCCAAATACATTTCATATCCGTACTTAAATATGTAAAGTCCTTAACTCCGTGGACAAAGTAGCGTTTGTATTAGGAACGTAATAATTTATGGGTTAATTACAGACTTGCTGGTAACTAACACGGTAGACACACAAAACTAACTGACAATACATTACTTTCGAGTACATATTAGTTTACACACTTGTCTAGTAAGTAGTAACACAAAGGAAGGATGACCACAAGTTTCTAATGGCCGAGCCTTGTACGAGTATTATGATGGACTGCCAAGATTTCTACTAGCTATAAAACCAGGTCAAATTGATTCATGGATTTTTAATTTGTTATTTTGGACATGTTTAATTTGTCACTTGGAGCCTTTAATTAATTGTCCTAATGTTTTTAATATATGTTCTGCAGACTTACCTGTTCTGCAGAAGCATTAGGATTTGGCTTGTACCGAGACAAGACAGGTCTGTTTCTCGGCCTATTCAATGGGGATTCCGAAATTGAGGCCATAGTTTTAACTGATATTCACTCTCACTGAACTGTTAGAATTCACACGTCACTGAGTACTAATTGTTACAACACCGGTGGCGTTTAAGGAGGAAACATGTTCCAATAATTACTGGTGTGCGCACTGGCAAGCCCGATTGCTCATTTTATGTCGACAAATCACACATCCGGAGGAGCGCCGACTGAAGCCAGTGTGTGAATCAAGCGATTACAAATAACGTTACAGTTTCACTGTCCGTGATAAACTTTTATGGTATACTGCACACAAACATTCTTATCGAGAATATCTGGTAATTCGGAAATTTAAATTTGCTTCTGAAGTATCGGTAAACCGCGCACTTGAACTATCGAAACAAAAGCACGAAGCATGTTACCATCAACAGGACGCAAAAATAGTCACACACTGGTTCATTGGAATGGAAAGGAATCCGAAGGTAAATATAGTGCTACCAAGGAACTCGCGCAAACCTGGAGCAATGAACTAATTAATAAAATGGCGTCTGAACTAGCGAGTGGCGTTCAAAAAATGTGAATTGATTCATACGATGCGACGTATAGCAAACGCGTCGAGTGCAATCGTCACCGTATGAGTATGAGCTACGATTGGCGAGCGGTCCGAGGATGACTGGATGACCATAGGGACGTGCGATATCGGTGTCACACGCCTGCTGGGCCAACCTCGGCGCCCGAGGGCCGAATAGCGGTCGCGAATTCCTGCTCGTAATTCAAATGACACCCAACATACGTGCCGCATGGACAAACGGTTCGTATGACCCAATAATTTCTAGTGATAAAATATGCTTCACTTCATATTGCCAACGCATTTCGAATGTTAATAATTTGTTTATAGTATTATAATATAAAGTATGGGGACTATAGCCTAAACCCTCTCGTGTTTGAGAGGCCTGTGCCCAGCAGTGGGACGTATATAGGCTAAATTATTATATTATTATATAACATTATTTTTTAAGTAACAAATTACTTTAAACTAGACGTGTGCGCCGATTAAAAAATGATCGGCGGCGGCGTTTGCCAAAAAATCGGCGGCGGCGGCGTGTTTTCGGCGTGAAATCGGCGTGACCTTGACTTTCAGGTTTCGTAATAAAAATCCTTAATTTGTTGTTTTTCTTGAAAATTTTATCAATGCAGGTTACTGGTCAGTTAACTACGTATATTTTGAATATGCTGTGAGTAAAATAGGGTTTGTAAATGAATATAGGATAGGTATAATAACTTATTTTCCCTAGTAACTGGCTTGCATTAAGAGGTTACCTGGTCCCAATGATCTTGGATCCGATCTGTAACTCTCCGTTTTCTCAAGCTTTCCATGGCTTATCCTATTAAAAATGACGTACTTTAACAAAACAGAATTCCACATATCCTTGACATTTGCTAGACTATAGTGGACTGCTATGGCTTCTTTTTAATGGTTTTCTTATCGTACAAGCACTAGGCTTACTGAGACGTATCTTCTTTCTCGTTTTCTCATTGCTAAGGCTCGCGACCACATGTAATTTGTCTCCATTTTGTGCGGCCATAAGCCGTATGGACTGCACGGTGCAGATTGCTGCAAGCCGACTTCTTCATAGCGTTCGACCATCTCACACATGCTCCAACTCGAGCACGTTTGCCATTCTTCTTCTTCTTCATTTGCCATGCCCTAA
Organism: Cydia splendana; assembly: GCF_910591565.1. NCBI lineage: Eukaryota > Metazoa > Arthropoda > Insecta > Lepidoptera > Tortricidae > Cydia > Cydia splendana. Next base: position 14,251,126 of record NC_085963.1, on the reverse strand, counting down.
CGGACGTCGGCGACCACCTTTGCCATCTCTCTCCTGCTCTTAGCCATTCTTGCCAGCGTGGCTGCGTTATCCATGTTCGTCCATTTTTTTATGTTGTCAAGCCAGGTGACCCTCCTTCTTCCCCTTCCTCTCTTGCCATCAATTTTTCCTTCCAATATTAGTTGTAGTATATTATATTAGTCATTCCTGTATATGTGTCCAAAATATGATATTTTCCTTCTTTTTACTGTGATCAAAACCTCTAACTTTTTGTTCATTCTTTTAAGTACTTCCACATTTGTAACTCTATAGGTCCAGGAGATTTTTAACATACGCCTATATAGCCACATTTCAATAGCTTCTATTTTCTTTTCTATAGCTTTATTAAGAGTCCACGTTTCGCAGCCATAGACAAGTACTGATAGTACATAGCACTTCACAAGTCTCCAACGAAGCTTTAGGTTGATATCCTTGTTGGAGTAAATAGACTGCATTTTTATAAAGGCATTTCGCGCAATCTCTATCCTGACACGTATTTCCTGCTCCACGTCCCAGTTCTCGTTCAGCCAGCAGCCCAGATACCTGTACTTTTGTACCTTTTCTAATGGTGTATTATTTAATTTTAAAATGTGTGGAGTTGTACTAGATTTGCTTACTACCATAAATTTAGTTTTGCTAATGTTAATTTTCAACTTGTAATAACTTATTTTGGAGTCTAAACGATTTAATAGGTGTTGTAATTCTTCAGCACTATTTGCTAGCAGGACGGTATCGTCGGCATATTTATTTTATTTTATTTTTATTACATACATGGAAAACCAACAGCTATAAACATTTGCAAAAACTAAAATAGATTCACAGAGCCAATTACAGGTTCTCACTTATAAAAATTAAGTAGGTAAATAAAGAAGAAATATAATCACAAATCAGTTACACACACAAGTTAAGCAACAGCACAAGCCAAGGTTCCTGTGTACAACTAGCTGCAAAACTGCATAGGCACATTAGGAATGGAAAACATTCATAAAGTGGCCATGCACTTCCACCGCCGACTGCACAAAACTTCAAGAAAAAACCGAAATACAGAAAATACAAATATATATACAAGTGCACCCATGTAGTACTCGTATACTTCAGTAAGCCAAGCCCGAACCCGCGCTAGAAGTATCACCCATAAAAAATGCAATTAATTTATTTCTTATTACCGATATGCTATCACTAAATACATCAAAGTCTAAATTCAGTAAAACTTTATTTAAACTCATGCCTGCCCTGCACAAGAAACTGTTTTTTCTATATTTCGTGGAAGCCTGATTAATACTAATGGGACGAAAGTGCCTTAACCTCCTTAAGGGAACAGTGAAAGAAATTTTACTGAGTAAATATCTTAAATTATTAATATACTTTCCATTACATTTAATGCCCACTTCAACCCCCTCAAAGGCTTCTGAAAAGATACGTTCGGAAAATAAGTTAAAAAGGCTTGGGGATAAAATACATCCTTGGCGGACTCCTTTTAGTATTGCCTTTTAGTTTGACATTCATTCGGCTTAAATTCATGTGTTTCTCCACATCATGCGTTGGATAATATGTCCGAAGAATCTAAGGGCTCACCCATGGCATGTTGGGAAGAGATGAGTGGCGATATAGAGCTCTTTGAGAATGGAGGGGTTTGTTCTGTCCAAAGTGTAAGCAGCAGTCTTCGTTCGTTCGTTATCAGTTGACGGTGAATACTTAGGTTTACTCAGTTACTTTAATTGGTATGTCAAATAGTTTCTGCAACTGGCTATTCAGTTTCCTTTAATTAATAATTGATGCATATTTGAGAACTATAACATAAATAATACAAAAAATCCATTACGTAATCCAAAAACCAACTTGGAATAGCTAATTAACAACACTCAAGGTCACGCCGATTTCACGCCGATCATTTATCGGCGGCGGCGGCGTGGTCAAAAAGCCCGGCGGCGGCGGCGCGCCGGCGCGGCGCACACGTCTACTTTAAACTTTAATATTGGACGTAACCAATGGTCTAGTAACTTTTGGACATAGGTACTTACCCTGTGCTTTCTTATCTCACGTATGTAAGATAATAGGATGAAAATAATTTAATATTATGAATAAAGGTAAGTACTCACCGCTAAATTTGCAGTTGATGAACATGTGGCACATGAAACAGAAAAATAAAACATTATTTGCTATTCTTCATAACTACAGTTAAACCAAGAAAAGTCTGCAACGATGCAAGTCTTATTTATACGTCATAATTTCATAAAATTTGACGTTTAAAATAACACTTGCACTGCGTGTGCTATCAAAATCGTAGCAAACTTGTCTTGGTCTAACTCTATTGAACTTAAAAACAAACAATATTTCACGACAGCTTACGTATACAGCAACATAAATCTACGTCCTCAGTATCTGGTTCTAATGAATGCCTAACATCCATGTAAATTCATGAAATAATTTCAAAAATAGAATGTGAAATGAAGAATCGTTATCTTCCAGTGCGACGACTATTGGAAATGACACCAATGTCAGTACATCTATAGGCTACTATTGTTTCAATCGCAATTGTTTTATTTTTCTATACACTAACGAAAATATAAACAATTGACGAGGGACGAGGAACTAAACAATTGTCGACTACGGTTAAGTTAACCATATATCCCAACAAACAATTTAGTCGTATAACAAGTAGCTATACGACTCGAAGTACTATAAAGGTAGCATAACAGTCGTCATTTTGACTAATGGTGCATTATGCAACTAAATAGTCGGTTAAACTTATTGTCGGGTAGCAAGGTCGAATAAATGTTTATTCTACCATTTTATACAACTAAATAGTCGGTGAAACTTATAGTCGTATAGCAAGGTCGAATAAACGTTTATTCTACCATTTTATACAACTAATAGTCGGTAAACTTATTGTCGTATAGCAAGGTCGAATAAACGTTTATTCTACCATTTTATACGACAGTCGTATAGTAGGTATCACGACGACTCCTATAAAACTTTCTTACACGACAGTTGGTCGCATAGAGGTCCTCATTATTATGGTCGTAATAATGTCGTAGTCACGACAATTTTGTGGTATGAATGTCCATTATGCGACTTTTAAACTACTAATAGTTGCTTACACGTCGTAAAAGTGTTCCTTATAGGACAGTCGAATAACTGTTACTATAGCGACCGCTATCCGTATTTAAGTAGCAAAAGTGCTATTATACTACCGCTATTTAACCAACAGTCGAATAGATGTGGTAAAATAAACTTTTATACAACTTTTGAAAAGCTATGGCGACCATTCCAATTCAAACGTATAGATTATAGAACCTCAAGTTGTATAACGGTCGCATAAGGCATCTGCTTAATAATTTGTTAATCAAAATAATTAAATAAGTAAGAATTTTAAAAGCGCATCAACAATTAGTTATAAACGTATATAGCAATCATCAGTAAATTTAACTGCGCAGTAGTTTACAGATATTATATACACTTTTGTCTCCTATTTCATAAACCACCAACTTAATAAAAATGGCTACTTATACCTTCTTTCAAAGATACAAATTCATACCACTTGCTGTTAATATTGGTGTCATTTTTAACACAAGCCGACGCGGAACTTACGTTGAGAAATAAGCTATTTATACGACCTTTAAGCGACGATAACTCAACTTAAAGTCGTATAAATATCGTATTTATCACCACTACTCTTCCTTAAGTCGAATAAGCGTCGTAGTAGTTACTATTTATACGACGAAGTGTTGAATCGGCGACGCATATACGACGACTATGCAACTAAATAAGTATTATCACGACCATTACTCAACTTTTTTACGACTTTGAGTTGAATAAGCTGCGCCCAAATCGCGTCGTATAAACGTATATACGACGTTTATACGACCATAAAATTTGGTCGTATAAACCTAAATTTTGCCTCAAATTGTTAGTTGGGATACTTGGGATGCACCCAAACGAATCAAAGGAAAATAGACTCAGAGATTGAGAGACAAGAATTTATTTTTGTTTGTACTTATATATTACAGATATATGTAACCGCATAATAAATTGGAGTATTATTTACATTCATAAGACACTTCCGTCACTATAAGAATTTCGGAAGAGAGTGTAAGTACCATTTAACAAGGTTATAAAAATATTCACGCCTGGAGAAATTTATTACTTTTCAACATAAATAGTCTGACCAATTAGTTATTCCCAAAGTTTATAGTTAAATACAAAATCAGCGAGGTCAATAAACGACTGACATAGTATTTATGACAAGCACTACGACGCTGTAAGTACTAAACACAGTACAAAGGTTAATATAACATTGGTAGGTAACAAAGGTTAGAAATAACTAGAGATTTTTGCAAGGTGGCAAAACAGAATTGAAGGACAGAATCGGCAAATACAATAGGTATATAGGTGGACAGAATGACCGCAAGTTAGGTATTGTACATTCATCTTACAATACATGCATTCATGGTGAAATTTATTAATCGATGATGATGATGACAGACCAATTCAATTGAGAAGCTTGACTTGAGAGTAACTAAATTTTGAAATTAGCAAATAACAAGAGCAAACATACAATTATGTTAATACCCTATTATTTATATTATGAACACAATATGTATTATTTTAAACAATTACGCAATATAGGATATAAAAATATAAACATAAACCTTACATGTAAGAGAAGATGTATCCATAGCCTCCATTATATCCTTTTATGTTGTCCGCGTAAAGCTCAGATCAAAGAACTAAAGACACATAATATCCATAAACAAATTAAACGTCAGAGCACAGCCGTTGAAATCAAAACACAAGTGCCACAGTTGAGCATGTTTCGAGGCGATCAATGTATTTGTCAATAAACATGTCGTCACTCACAAATATTGACAGTGGCCGAGTTAGATTGTTAGGGTAGGTTTAGACCGATGAACTTGGTTTAAGATTTGTTGAACTCGTGAATCTCGTCGGAGAAGGCCGGCGCGCGTACGCGACTGAGCCGCGAACGAGGTGCAACGTAAGTAAACGCCACGCAGGGCACAACAATACATGCTATTTGTGGGAATGGTGCATGCTGAGAATTCGCAACTCCGCAGATTCCGGCGGAGTGGCCGTTGCTGGCTTAAGGTCAGCCATCTCGGACACTTACCGAGTAACGAGAGAAATGGTTTCAGGTTTTATGCTGATTAGTATTTAGGGCAGCGTTAAAAGTAAGTAAATGGATGTTAAGATCAATAACGAGTAGGAGATAAAGCTAGTAAGTGTGAGTGTGACATTCAATTCTGGAAACTAAATGTTTCTCTCACTACCCTTGTTGGAAAACTACATGCGGACATACAGAGGTTGAAAAAGATAAAAGCCGTGGACCGATTTCAATAGCTTTTCGTATTTCCCGAATTTCGCCTTCAAACTTCGACGAATTCGTTAGTTATAAGGATTTTTGCTATCTACTTATGTCCCTAACTTTTTATATACCTATTTATGGAATCGAATTGCCGAGAGTGTAAACTTAACGTTATAAGTATAGTAACTAGACAATTTTCATTGCATTTGGTTAGTCTTAATTCTTATATGTAATTAATTAAAATGTTGATGGTAGAAAAAAACGAAAAATATTTTCCAAATCCGTTTAGGGAGGAAACACGACATTACGTTTATATGGAGAAATGGCCACAAATGCAAATTGTACTTGTACCTGCTTACCTATACCTAATCAATTAATACCTATGCCCAGGATACATATCGCGCTACCGGGTATGGGACGCCTCCTAATCTTTCTGAGTTTCATGACGTCAGCATTTTTTGAGGAGCCACTTTAGGTGACTAATTTATCTACTCCATAATTTCACACGTCATTATTTATCGATTGCGTTACATTTGCCTTAATTACCATTTGGATTATCTAAAAGCAATTTTTAAAAACTGACAACTTTTTAAAGATTACAACCACATGTGACATTCAACGTTTAAAAGAATACTAGTTTTTTTTTTAAGTTATAATAGGTGATAGGTACCTACAATATGGCATGCTGATTTTTTAAACTTGTTCGTAACTTCTAAGTACATAATAACTTCATATATGTAGGTACATATATAATGGGGACAGACGACAGTGCTAAATTGTGTAATTTTAATTATAGTATTGCAATAAGTAAGCGCACATTTTAATTCGCGACGCAATAAACGAGGTTAGACCGCACTCAAGTCATGAATACACATTGAATACCTAGTCTACTCGCTCCATAATAAATGTACTTCAATTCTAATACGAACATATAGGTTTTCGCGGGCTTGGTTTCCGCAACTCGACGTCATATTATTGCGCCTATTTTGCGTACCATGCGCCTAATACGAACATAATAAAATTAATAAAGTACGTCACGCTCTCACATCGTGGCTGCCTTGTGTTGTGCCTGTAGAGCGAAAACGGGACGCAGAAATCATACGATTCCAATGCAATTTCAGTGTGTCAGTTGGCGCAATTTGGAAATGATGTCTTTGCAATCTTAAATGATCAATTACTTTAATGAGAGCTTTGGCCCAATACCATCTTCAACACTGTCACAATAAAATGCAAGAAGTCAGTTAAAAATAAAACATCGCATTGGATGATTGCGATGAACTTTTTAACAACTGCATAATGAATACTCTATTCATAACTGTCGGTAGTTTAAAACGCAGGAAATGAAAAGATATTAAAACTATTTCAAATATGTACTTAGGTATGGTTTATTAAATTTCATTTACATATCGAAGTAACCCGAATTATGAGCTCAGCTAGTAATCTCAGATATTTCATAAGTCTCATGCGAATGGAATAAAAGTTACAATTTTAATTATAATTTAAGTAGACTAAATTTGGAAAACATTTCTTAATACGGAAAGAATACCATTTCTCGAGCGCTATAGGCGCTACAGTCAGAGCAACGACGTAAGAATAGAGTTTTGACAGTAATTGACCCTAAGACCTACTAGATTAACTCATAGCCTTAGCTTCATGAATATGTATATAAGGGTCAATTCACAACATAACTTAAGTTGCTCCGAGTATAATACTTAGTATTGCCGTGGCAACTTGTAAGAAATGACACTAGTAACGTTCCCGAAGCGAGCACCCCACTTAACAAGTAAAATCTAACTTTCTAACAGCTGTCATCACCTCTGTTTTTTCAGTGTTGACAAGGGACACGCAACCATGAGAAGGGGTGTCGATTACAGTAGGAAGGTCACGCCAGGGCGCACCGGGATGAGGTCACGCTCCGAGCACGAAACAATGCCACCGCAGGGTTCAGACAAAGGCGAGGTGAGAGGTATGGCTCTGCGATACGCATTTACTTTTAGTAACAGTAAGTTGGGCGCCATTCATTTATTACGTAAGACGATTTAAGGTTCCGTCACACAGGCGCGTTTTCCGGGCGGGGTGTGAGCGCGGCGTGAGCGTTTTATATGTAAAAACGGCGCGCCCCGCTCACGCGCCGCCCGCTAACGCCGCGCCTGTGTGACGTAGCCTTTAGGGAGAGATGGATCGACAGTATCTTATTAATATTTTTTCTTACAAGAGGGTAGGAGTAGGATGGAGTTTTGATCTCTCTCTTACGTAAGATCACAAAAATGCGCAAAGTTATGATTAAGAATAAGTTTTTTGCATAAATTGAATTTTCGGTACAAGCTTTAATCGCAGACGTTTCTTTCCACATGTAACTTATACTCTTGGAGACAATTCTAACAACCCCAAACACAATTAGTTTTCATTGTTTTATCACGGAGTTTCTATGGCCACCTCCTGTCTCCATCATCAGATCAGCTCCATGGCATTATAATATTGCATTGTCATCCGATTTACATTGCATATATGTATAAAAAATGTCCGCTCAATCGGAAATCGGTCATCATCTATATTTAAGAGCTATGCTCTTGTCGGTGGAGTAATCGCCACTCTTCTTTTTGCTGGGCTCGAAAATCGGAAAATAGGTCAAATTTTACTTCCACGATTTGACCCATACTAACTAACCAACTAACATACATACTAGAGTATGTTCTGAAAGAGATGAGTTGTGGAATGTATTGGGCCCCATTCTCTTTCCGAACAAACTCTAGGGGAGCCCACGATGCTAAATCTGGATTTCCTCGAGCGTCGTACAGACCTATTGGAATCGAAATATTAGATAAGAAAAAAAAGTTACATAAAGTTTTTTTTTTTCAGCGAGCCGGAAAGCGTCTACAATTTTTTTTAAAGTTCGGGAGGTTGGTAAAGGGTTAAAAAATTGTTTAAGCAGTTTGTGGGTTTGGTCGTTTCTGCCCACGTTAATGCTATATTTTTTCCATAGCTTAATATAACACTTATTTGTAGGCATTTTCTTAATCTGACGAACACAAGTTTGACGCCTAATTTTTACATTGTAACCGTCAGATTAAGGAAATCCGTGCAAATAATTATCAGATTTAGTAATAGCACAATAGGCCTGATGACAAATTTTGAAAACCCTTTTAATATTGTCGGTACACGGGTGTGTAAAGTTTAATATAATTATAAAAATAACTATCATATATTTGTTATAACGCCATTTGATATATTATTATATGTTATAATGTAATTTTTATTATACGTTTCCTTTATTATATTGTGATTTCATCTAAACTGTCATTGATATAATGCCTAGTGTAATATAATTTACAAATAGTATATAGACATATTTTATAATGACATTTGTTATATTATATTTTTGTATAACGTAATACTTCATACAATTTTATCAAGTATAAATACATATATTGTATAACATTTTTTGTCATATTTAATTTACTGATAACGTAAAGCTTTACATACTTTTTATAACTAGTACGCAGCCCTACTGCTTTTGCTAACTATTTTATTCTAGGGAGGTCGCAGTTCTAACCTAACCTAACCAATTTTTTCACGGTTTTCGTTCTACGGGGGCCGCAGTTCAAACCTAAACTAAACCACTTTTTTGCCAGAGTATTTTATTCTACGGAGGGTCAAAGTTCTAACCCTCCTTTTGTTAGGTGGTTATTCGTTTGTGCGGAGTCACAATTCCAACCTAACCTAACCCATTTATGTCATGCAACTATTATGCCACACAAATAATTATGTGTAGTCACTTGTTATAACAAATAATATGCTTTAGAGTATGTAATAATTATGACAATGTATATTAGACAAAGTGTAAAGATACCTTATGACCATTATACCAATAATAACATTATGTATACCGCTAATTAGGTATTACGGTAGTATGCCATTTATTACGTTATTCAAAATAACGATATATCAAACTATAATATACGAAAAGTAATTATAACAAATGTAATGCACCCTCGGTACACTTGTATTGGTTCCGAAAAACACAATATTTCAGCTATACTCATAAGATTTAACATAAATAATTGCATTTTATTATAGTTAGTTTAAACCTCGCGCGAAAACGCCTCGCACGCCATTTGTGACGTCATAAATTAGTTGGTGGTAGGGTGGTAGACATTGTTTACATACTTACAGTTACGAATTTCCCTTGAATCCGAATGATATTGTTAATTCAGCATCATATCATATATTACGATTAGGGATGATAAATACATTACAAAAATTTATCACAATAACTCATTTTATACAAAAACTCTCACACGGTTGCAATTTAAGATGAATTATTTAGATACATGTAAATTTTGAGTAAAAATCACCGAGCGCCGGTTTTACTTTTTAATTTTTAATTTTAATTAAAACCAAAATATTATTTTGCTAATCCGCGAAAAGATAACGTGCTAGTCAATCAGTGCTAACCCGTTATACCCGTTGTATAACGGGTTAGCACTGATTGACTAGCACGTTATCTTTTCGCGGATTAGCAAAATAATATTTTGGTTTTAATTAGTATGGATTTCCGCAAAGTAACGCCTGATTCTATTCACTATTTTTAATTTTTTCTAGTTACGACAGCCAACATGGCAATGATAGTTCCATTCAGCCAAATAATTAAAAAAGTTTGTTGGTGAAATATCGTATTATTTAGCATTTTATTTGGATAATAACAAATAGATATTTACTTTATATCGTGTAATAATATTTTTTGGACGTAATAAATGTTTAGTGGCGAAATATTAATTTTTTTTGAACCTCCAAACTCTTTGGTGAGGACGTATGGATTACGGTCAATGAGGTTGTCTATGTTGCTCTAAGAAATATGTCATGGATTGATGACGTCACTTCTTAGATCGCTTCTGATTGGCGTTCCAGTAAAAATGGCCGATTGGAGAATTTTGCACTTTTATTTTATTGAATATATTAATAATCCTTGAGTTTATACTGAGATTGGGCCATTTTTTAGAATCGTATTAACATATACATTTCTTTGAAACCATTATTTCCATGATTCTTTGTTACTGTCATTAGGCCTATTATAGCGTTAATTTGGGTAATATGACCAAATCCACAATCTGCTTAACAATTTGTTGAACCCCCCACCAACCAAGGGCTCAACATAGATGGCTAAAAGGGGTAAAGGTAGACTACACGGGGTACCAAGATATCACTCGTATCTTAATCTGACGCGTTCAAGTAAACACAAAAATCCCCTCTTGGGCTCCCCTACCACTAACAGGGCAAGTTAAATAAAAAAAACAAACAAAGCATGCGGCATTCATTTTTTCTTTTAGATTAATATGTAATATTTTTTTACAGAGGGAGGGGCTTGGTCCATTTTTAACTTTTCTTACACAGTGGGAAGGGCTCAAAAATTTGCAAAAATCTTACATAATAAATGAACGGCTCCTTCGCTCTTATATGGACGCAATGGGGTTCTGGGGAGCTACATGAATATCTAGTAATGTTATAAAAGATGACTGATTCTTTAGACAGACATGACAGTAGAATTATGCTCTTGGTACCTTACAGCATAATGTAGTAGAATGATGAAATATGATTAATTCTTGTCACATCCAAATAAAACATCATGTCGTACAGAAAGTGTAGTGGTCACACTATGTTAGTAATGAGTCCAACACGAGCCAATACTTAATTTTTTTTTTAATGTGTGGGAATTACTACATTGAGTTGTCGCCGCAGGGGCATAGTTTAGTAATAGCTGATTTCAATGGATACAAGATAATATATGCTGAGTAAACAAAAAAGAGGAAAATTAATTTCTTTATTATTTGTGGACAATCTTACACAGATTGGCCTAGCGCCAAACTAAGCATTAAACCTTTTACTATGAGTACTAGGCAACAATATATCTACTTATACCGGCTGGTACCTGTAACACAAGCAAATGATTAAAACATAGATTGTACTCCTCAAATGGTGACCATTTAATCAAAAATTTTTAAAATTAGGACAACTTTACACTTCCTATTTTTCATAGAAATTAATTATTATCTTCAATGTACGCCATCCTCTTTCAAATTGATGTCGCTTGTCAGGCCTTTTATTAATAATAACAAAATTCGCAAACATAATGAACTTTAGTTTTTTTTTTTTTTTATTTATATATTTAAATTTACAACTTATGTACTAAACATTTATATTCTCGCCAAACTGTTACGTTTGATGGCGAGATGCGCTCAGTTTTTATACACTATAACCTATTTAACTAATTATACATTTAACGTAGTGTAGTGTGTGTGTTTTAATCAAAACACAAGATATTTTTAAATGTTGCTGAACAAAAATGTTGGTCAGTTTTAGGAGTACAGCCCACACTTTAATTTATTGCTCCTATTACAGGCCCCACCCGGTATAGATAAATAGGTACGTACATACTTAGATATAATATAGTAGATAACATTCATAACTCAAGGAACAAAAATGAAATTAAATACAATTATAACTAATAATCTGAAAGCAAAAGAATCAAAGTGATATCTGCATCAATATATATTAAAGTTTAATTTTTAAAGTATTCACAATAAGTACCTATTTCAAACTGTAGATATATGCTCATTTCAATTTTTTTTTATATTTAACAAATAAAATGTATCAGGTTATTCATTTTACTAAATTGGGAGTATAATAAAGAGTTTAAATTATAAATAAAACCTGTAACTTGATTTATGTTCACACGAATACTCTGAATTCAGATCAAAACTAGGAGCACTAGATGCTGAATGGTGATCTGATACTATGATACTTAGAAACGTGAAATGCAAGGCACACTTACATTCGAAATTATAAATTGTGCTTTACATGTTGATCAAATAATAAATCAGGCAGTTAAAGGAAACATGAAGGCTGGTCAGAACAAACCAATATGAATAAACAACAAAATATCTTTACTAAATTAAATAAAAAAGCTGTTGGCGCGAATGAATGTCTTATTTGCATTTGGTAGGCCAATACGATTTCTAAGTAGTAATGATAATATTACCTGATCTCTGCATAGTTGAAATGCTAGAAAAACTATTTTTACACAAGAAACATAATCGCAAAATACGATTTTTTTATCACTTCACCAAACTGTCAACAGAACAACTCAACCGCCCTTGCTTGTACCGGGTAGAAATTGATTTTTGAAAATTCTTGCCAGATAAAAAAAACTTGGTTAGAGTCTGTGCGGAATGTGCGTAAAGAGTGGAATGTAAATTGGGCTCCATACATTTCACGACTCTTCTCTTTCCGCACAGACTCTACCCAAATTATAAGAAGAAATAAAAAAACTATGGTATTCTCTCGTGAGCCTCAAAAAAGCTACTTGCTATCTTTTTTGTTTACATTCTACTAACAATAATGCTTGAAATGTTGTAAATAAAACAGGAAACAACATGAATCTAGGATATACCTGGATCTGGCATGAGTGGTGGGGGTAACTGACAGAACGGGATAGTCTTATGTATCTTTCAGTACGAGTAGCAGAGAAAGCGGTATTATTGCTTGTCCTTGTCACAGTCTCACTTTTTGTTTGTTCCCCACCTTTTTATTAGTATGGAGAATGGTGGGCAACAAATGAATTCGACCAATCACAGTGTCGCATTTGCGTATGTTTTGTCCCTCACGGAGGCACGCGTATACCACTTCTATGCGATCCTACCTTCTATGGGAAACAATAATATATTTGTCTCCTTACGTTGTCGCCTTGCTTGGTTTAGAAACCGTCCAACTGCATAGTATATTCTTTACTATATTCTTTGGTCCACTGGCGTTCGTCTAAGTAGCTAACACACTATCGCACCGCACCAAGGTCATTGTGGGACGCACCCATAAGTAAGAGGGAGAAAGAGATATCGCTTTCTCCCTCTTACTTATGGGTGCATCCCACAATGACCTTGGTGCGGTGCGATAGTGTGTTAGCTACTTTAGAGTTGGCTTTATCTTTATCTGTGGCGTTATTGGGTGATTTTGGGATAGGTTCTGAAATTGAAAGTTTTCACTCAATTCAACGAAAGGATAAACCAAAACTTGGCAAATTTTTGCGCTTAATGAACATTTTATTTTGTTATCAAGTAATGGAGCAATAATCTTCTAAGTGTAATAACAGGTCACGATAATACTTACTTTATATATGTCACGATAACACTGTAAAGCGGAAATATGTGGGGTTTCAGAACTTATATGACTAGAATAGAGGTTGATTGGGTTGCATATGTGTTGCATTTGGGTTGTCATGTCAAGTTGTCATTTTCAATCAGTGTTTTCAATGGACTTTGGTTTATTGTTGTTTATAATTACAATATAATATCTATGTGGAGTTTTAAGAACTAATTCATGATGAGTTTGATTTTCGCAACCACTAGATTTGTGGCTGTGCAATTTCTACTTAAATACAGGAAGCTACAGCATAACAATGTAGTGCTGCGAAAAAATGTAAGAAACTTGTAGTTTTTGAAGTACCTAGTCAAAATAATTAGAACTTGAACGATTAATTGAAAATAAACTGGTAAATTAACAAGACAACTATTGTTAATGCAAGTTGAATACTGCTTTTGATATTAAACTTAATTTCCTTGGTTTACTTCCATCAGCCACATCAACTAAATTCATACTTGGATAATGTAGGATATTTTGTTTACATTGGTATCTAACGGTTTCAAAGTCTTTTTAGGGTTCCGTACCCAAAGGGTAAAACGGGACCCTATTACTAAGACTTCGCTGTCCGTCCGTCCGTCCGTCCGTCCGTCTGTCACCAGGCTGTATCTCACGAACCGTGATAGCTAGACAGTTGAAATTTTCACAGATGATGTATTTCTGTTGCCGCTATAACAACAAATACTAAAAACAGAATAAAATAAAGATTTAAATGGGGCTCCCATACAACAAACGTGATTTTTGACCAAAGTTAAGCAACGTCGGGAGTGGTCAGTATTTGGATGGGTGACCGTTTTTTTTTTTTGCTTTTTTTTTGTTTTTTTTTTGCATCATGGTACGGAACCCTTCGTGCGCGAGTCCGACTCGCACTTGCCCGGTTTTTTAAATAAATTTCTACGCTTTCTACTGCTGGCCATGTACAGAGTTCTCATCTACTACTTACTGCTTATTGAAAGTGTATTTTTAATATAAAATATTCAAAATCTGTCATTTGCATTTAAACCTTTCGTTTCAGGAGAAAATGCCAATATATGGCTTTCTAAAAAATGTCCCAATGTTAATGGGGGCACTATTCTGGAGGTCACAAGCACAAACCTCAGATCCCAAAAAACCTGCTATTTTTGCGACTCTAGATCACGCTGATCAATTGTTTGAAAATGGACATATAGAGGAATGCTACCAGTATTTAAAAAACTGCAAGGTATGTTCAGCTATCCATTTATTTTTCCAAAGCATTTCAATCATTTGCCCATTTCATAGCTGTGAAACTATCTGCTTTCTACTGTTAAATAAAAGAAAATATTTTTTTTTTTTTCAGAGCAATGATGTAGAAATACAGTGGAGACTTTGCCGGGCGATGTATAATATGGCAAAGGAATCAAAATATGAAAAATCTTATAAAAGGCAATTAATCTCAGAAGCATATCATATTATATCTCGTATACTGGAAGACAATTATGAAAACTATGCTGTACATAAGTGGTATGCATTATTGCTCGATGCAGAAAGCACAGAAATCGGCCTCAAGGAACGGATAAAGCAACTTCAAAATGTGAAGAAACATATGGATGTAAATAATACACTTTTAATCAACAATTATGGAATATGGCATGAGGGGCTGTTCATAAATTACGTCATCTATTTTTGACCCATCATCCAAAAATCATGCTTCGAATGACCCCGTTTCCTCCTGCGTCATGCTACCATCATCCAATGTCCAGACCCCCCCCAATTTGAAATGACGTAAGTTATGTATAGCCCCCTGATGTAATGTAACATTCAAGCTGTTCTAGCATATCAACCTTTTTCTTATTGGTTAGATTTGATTTAATTTTAAGGATGAATTAAATAGTTTTTCATTTCAGATGGCTGTTGTACACAATCCAAATGATGCAACTACTTTATACATGCTAGGAGAATGGTGTTACCAAGTCAGTGAAATGCCCTGGCATCAAAGGAAAATAGCAGAGACCTTCTTTGCATCACCTCCTTATTCTACGTATGAAGAAGCATTGGAATATTTCCTTAAAGCAGAATCAACTCGACCAAGATTCTACAGTTTAAACTTGCTTAGATTGGGGAACTGCTATTTAAAATTGAAAAAAGAAGATCAAGCGAAATATTACTTAAAGCTTGCAGCTAGTTATCCAGCTAAGACAAATGACGATCATCAAGCAAATAAAGAAGCTGCAGAATTACTGAAGCAATTAAAATGATTGTTCACAAGTGAATACGCTAATTCAATGATATATTCTGATAATATGGTCATGGGTCATGGATTAGGAGTTATTATTATAAGTTCACTTGCCACTTTTAATGTACAGTTGACATCAAAGATATGCTTAATTTTTTTTTACATGTAAACATATATTTGACAATAACTGTAACTACTTTGTTTTGTAGACTGTACTCAAAAGTACCAGAAATCTTGAAATATGAGAAGCCCTCTCATTTTTAATGGTTTGCTGGATTTTGCGACGGAATTCATAACTTCAGAATTAATAATTCATTGCTAAATTTTAAATAGGTACCTATATCTATAACACTGTTGCCAAATAGTGTTGCTGAGTTTTGTAATGCTTTGTGTGATCAAGATCAAGTTGATTGGTTCTGCCACCGTCACCTAAATTGACACCATTCAATGCATTCCCAATATTGTTGTTCGTTCAACAAGTGTCGTTTAGACAATTATTTGATTGAGATCTATTGAAATTGATATAAGAAGTGCATCTGGACACTTATGTTGGGCTCAAAATTGCAAGCAAGTTTCCAATAAAGAAAATAAACAAACACTAATTGAGTATTGCATAGGTACACAGAAAAGATGAACAGTGTTTTCTTTTTTCTGTATTACATAAGTGGTACTGGTACATATAAATAAGATATACTTACATGTTAATTATTTTTTTACTTAATTTTTGTAATAAATGATATATTAGATATTAAGTAGTTATTATTTTATTAAATTATTTTACAGCAATATTTGGTAATGCTTAAAAATAAAGTGGTATCCAGACAAGACTGATCAAATCAGTCGATTTGATCAGAAATGAAATTGGCGTCAATCTCCAATTTTAGATTTATGGTGATATTAGAGCCCTCTAAATTGAAAAACCGGGCAAGTGCGAGTCGGACTCGCGCACGAAGGGTTCCGTACCATAATGCAAAAAAAAAAACGAAAAAAAAGCAAAAAAAAAAACGGTCACCCATCCAAGTACTGACCACTCCCGACGTTGCTTAACTTTGGTCAAAAATCACGTTTGTTGTATGGGAGCCCCATTTAAATCTTTATTTTATTCTGTTTTTAGTATTTGTTGTTATAGCGGCAACAGAAATACATCATCTGTGAAAATTTCAACAGTCTAGCTATCACGGTTCGTGAGATACAGCCTGGTGACAGACGGACGGACGGACGGACAGCGAAGTCTTAGTAATAGGGTCCCGTTTTACCCTTTGGGTACGGAACCCTAAAAATACCCCAGAACGAAAATACTGGCCTCACAAATTGCTATTCTTGCGTCCGCACCTCCTGATTCGATCGGGCAATTGAATTA
Organism: Cydia splendana; assembly: GCF_910591565.1. Taxonomy (NCBI): domain Eukaryota; kingdom Metazoa; phylum Arthropoda; class Insecta; order Lepidoptera; family Tortricidae; genus Cydia; species Cydia splendana. The sequence continues at coordinate 14,234,041 of NC_085963.1, read as the reverse complement.
GATTGGCAAAAAATTAACTAATCTGGATACGCTTTAAAGGAAAAGTGTATACTTATAGTTGGTCAAGCAAATCTTGTCAGTAGAAAAAGGAAATTAAAAAAAATGTAGGCACGAGGGGTTATCTTACGTCCCATAGAAAATTTGAATTACGCGCCTTTTTTTATTGACACGATTTGCTTGATCAACTATACCTAAATTCGCTGCTTCGGGCTAAGGGGCTGTCCATAAATTAGGTACATCATCGATTTTTGACCCCTCCCCTCTAAAATCATCCAACAATCATGCTTCGAATCACCCCGTTTCCTCCTATGTCATGCTACCATCATCCGATCTCCAGACCCTCCCTCCCCCCTAATTTGAAATGACGTAATTTATGAATAGCCCCTAACTCGAACCGGTACTCAAACTGGCTACACTAGGAGGGCTGCCATCTTTCGGCCTTAAATGGAAAATGGAAGCGCTTTCTTTTTTTTATGATTCCGAAACGGACGTGAACTTTCGTCGGACAGTTAGCGATGTCGCAGGCAGAGAAAGAAAAGATGCCCGCAATTTGCGAATTCGATTTTCGCGGTTATAGCCCGGGCCCGATAGCTGTTCAAGCAGATCTTTTCAGTAGAAAAAGGCGGCAATATTGAAAAATGTAGGCGCGAAGGGATATGGTCTCATAGAAAATTTGAATTTCGCGCCTTTTTCTACTGACAAGATTTGCTTGACCATCTATATGTCGTAGTGGTCTAAGAGCTAGCCACGGAAATAGGTATGCAATTTATAGAGCAACGAAATCCCTCTAGTTAGTGTGCCATACTATCATTATTAATTAATCCGGGCGCCTGGCAGCTGTTTAGCGGTGGGTGCGGGAATGGTTGGGCAACAAAGGGGTTGTAAAATCAATCGAAGGTGTGCAATTTATAGAGCTCTGATTTTGGTGTGATATAATAGCTAAATATGTATTTAATTCAAATATAACAATGCCAGGCGTTTTAATTGGGGGAAAAGTAGTGCCAGGTGACGTACAAGATTTCGCGAAAAAGTACCAAAATAGGTTTGCAATTTATAGAGCAACGAAATCTTTCTAGTTAGTGTGCAATACTATCATTATTAATTAATCCGGGCGCCTGGCAGCTGTTTAGCGGTGGGTGTGGGAGTGGTTGGGCAACAAAGGGGTTGTAAAATCAATCGAAGGTGTGCAATTTATAGAGCTCTGATTTTGGTGTGATATAATAGCTAAATATGTATTTAATTCAAATATAACAATGCCAGGTGTTTTAATTGGGGGAAAAGTAGTGCCAGGTGACGTACAAGATTCGCGAAAAAGTACCAAAACAGGTTTGCAATTTATAGAGAAACGAAATCTTTCTAGTTAGTGTGCAATACTATCATTATTAATTAATCCGGGCGCCTGGCAGCTGTTTAGCGGTGGGTGTGGGAGTGGTTGGGCAACAAAGGGGTTGTAAAATGAATCGAAGATGTGCAATTTATAGAGCTCTGATTTTGGTGTGATATAATAGCTAAATATGTATTTAATTGAAATATAACAATGCCAGGCGATTTAATTGGGGGAAAACTAGTGCCAGGTGACGTGCAAGATTCGCGAAAAAGTACCAAAATAGGCTTGCAAATTATAGAGAGACGAAATCTTTCTAGTTAGTGTGCCATACCATCATTATTTATGAATCCGGGCGCCTGGCAGCTGTTCAGCGGTGGGTGTGACAGTGTGAAGTTGAGTTTCGAGATAATTTAAAATTTGAATGATTCAAATGCTGTTATCGTTGAAGATTCATCGTATTTTTTTTTTTTATAATATACTCGTAGGAAATGTGGTCACCAGATCACGCTGATTGGAAAGCCAAAGCTTCTTCAGATTAACCTTCATTCAAAAGTTTTCATTTAATTCGAGTTGAAGAGTTCCGCATTACCAACTCTTCTATACTATAATTATTGGTCACACGAAGTCATGCAAGTCAAGTTACATGACATACGTGTGATCAGACATGGCACGTATTACTTTACAAATAAGTTTCTTGACATATTTTCTCTGCATTTGAAAAACAATTGTACCTGAATTGTACCTTCGTCGAATTCAAATTTGTCAACAATTTTAAAGATGATTTAGACTGGTTATCCGTAACACATCTAAAGAACTCAAGTTGCGGAGCGTTGGGCGTGACACGGCAGCGCGGTCGACGCGGGCGGCCCGAGCGGCGCGAGGCCAGTTGCTCTTTGTCGTCGCCTGGCGGGGTGATCGACTGAATATTTGCGCCTGTATTTTTGCACACACGATTTTGAAGGTCCACTCTAATGAAAAAGTAAAGGCCCAGACCTCTATAAATGAGACAACTTTGGCACTTTTTTCCGCACCTTGTACGTCACCTGGCACTAGTTTTCCCCCAATTAAAACGCCTGGCAGTGTTATGTTCGAATTAAATACATAATTAGCTATTATACCACATCAAACTCAGAGCTCTATAAATTGCACACCTTCAATTGATTTTACAACCCCTTTGTTGCCCATCCACTCCCGCACCCACCGCTGAATAGCTGCCAGGCGCCCGGATTGATTAATAATGATAGTATGGCACACTAACTAGATGGATTTCGTCGCTCTATAAATTGCATACCTATTCCCGTGGCTAGCTCTCCCTCTATAGTCAGATCGTATAATCCGCCGTATTACATTACGGCTAGCCGTTTTCAAAAACGGGCGTTTTGAAATGCGGCGGTTTGACGATTAGCCGGATTGTCATTGCGATACGTTCTTCAATAAGACGGCCTACGTTTAGCCGCATCGTACTACTATTTAGATTGTAGAGTGACCAGTTCTTTCGGTCGCCTACGTAACCGGAGTTTGACAATGTTTGCAATTTAATTTATTTTTACCATGGTCCCACCGCACTACATGTTTCTTTTCCAAAACATTTCCTTCACAACTTTAATAGACGGAGCCCCGCTTTGCGGGGCTCCTATTTCTGGGCGGTTTGTCCTTCGGGCATCTGAAGCTACCTAACGAACCTAACCTACTTACCTACCTACACTTTTTTCCCCAAAGTGTAATGTTTTCACGGACGTCTCACTAAATTAATAGGTAGGTAGGTTAGGTTCGTTAGGTAGCTTCAGATGCCCGAAGGGCAAACCGCTCAGAAATAGGAGCTCCGCGAAGCAGGGCTCCGTCTAGTTAAGTTGCGAAGGAAATGTTTTTTGAAAAGAAACAGTCCGACGATCTCCAGATTTGATGGACATCCCAGCGTTTTTCATAGTTTGTTGTTGTTTGTCAGGCAGCGCCACGAGTGTTAAAAATGGGAACTAAAAACTGTCAAAGCGGCGGCTAATGACTCGCTGTATTACATACATTACGGCTAGCCCATGGTTACCCGTGTTGAAGAACGTATGGCACCGAATACATTCCGGCGGATTCTCATTCAGCCGCATTCAATCCGGCTAATCGTTGAACCGCCGCATTTCAAAACGCCCCTGTTTTTGAATACGGTTAGCCGTAATGTAATACGGCGAATTATACGATTCGCGGCTTCGCGCACGAGTGTGGAGCGGGCTTAAGAAGTATATGACGCCATATGTTCCATTTGTTGAAACGTAACCATCGGATTTTGGCTTTTTTTAGTTTTATGTTGGTTGCCTTGCTTTTACCTCACTAGCCCAGCGCTATTACGTATGATATTGAATTCGTTCATATCACATTTAGAATGCTATCTGTGGTATCAGCCGTTTAGTTCGATTTGCGAATTTCGTTAAAAAAAAACATATGTATTACAAGTTAGCTGCAGTGGCGAGAAACTCTCTTACTACGAACAAACGTATAGCAAAGATATTTGTCACAATTAGTTCAGCGGCGTGGCATTGGCGGCAGCACTGTTGAAATGCCAACTTGACATTATGCGTATACGAGCGGCAACCATTTTGAAATACAAAATTGACATAATTCGTGTGCAAATTTTGCAAAATAATAACAGTTTTCTAAAGTTGAGTTTGCTTCTCCTGAGTTTTGTGGTGACTTGAAACAGAAACCCGTACTGTTGTAAAATAGTACAATGGCCGGCAAAAACCGATATTGTGAAATATGCGGTGTCTGAGAAATCACTCGAGGAGGATTCTTTGCCAGATTTCTCAAGGATGAACAGCGGTAAGTCTACAAGTTCCGAAATACTACCAGGGAACAAATCAAATTATTTTATTAAACATTTTGATTTATCAGCCGCGTAACAAGCTAAAGACCGACCGAGACGCCGGTTCGAATCCGGTCTCCGCCACTCCGTAATAGGAGGAACAAGCACGTATTGCTCGCCCTAAATGTTATTTATTTATTTATTTAATAAAATACAGAGGTATTCTTAAAAATAGTCATAGCCCAGCAAAACTCAACAATGAGTTTGACTGTGGGGTCATCAGTCTCTAGTTATCAAAGTTGTTGGTGAAATACTTCCCAGTGCCCAGGCATTCAAAGATGACGTCTATTTCAATTTATAAATTCCTAAAAATATTATTTGCTACTTATGCGGTGTATTATTTGAATTTGCTATGTTTGCTACCTGTAAGTCTCTTCTAATAGTTAGGGCACAGGGTACTTATTAGACCGACACAACCCACGTTGTTTATCATCATCGAATCTCTATAATCTCCATTTCTTTTTCAAATATGACCTTTTATTACTATAAAAGCTTACGTGTTATTCAATTTCATATTTTAGCTATCTGAAAGTAGTCCTGCATGAACCCAAATGTCGCAATCACTTTAAAGCACATACTTACTACTACTATCTTCCTCTTATGTTTGCAATACTTATTGATTTAATTTGCATCATTTGTGTCCCTCAATATTATGTTTACAGTACACAATGAAAAGGTAGCCAAAACCACTTTGCTTACAGGTGTATAACTTGGGTTAGACAAGCTAGACTGGAAAAGAAGATCTCGTTCATTTACCCATAGAAAAGTTGCAGGAGATTCGTCACGTTTGTGGCGATCATTTTGAACGGAGAGACTTTGGCAAGACAGGAAAATACGCTACATGTCGAGCCATGCTCAATTGCTCAGTGTAGAGTTTCGTAGTTACGATTCTGTCAAAATAGGCCAAACGGGGGATATTCGTAAGTATCATGTAGGTACATTATAAATTACAGGGAGTACCTATTTGCAGCGCTTTGTACGTCTTTTTACTAAGAAAAAGGAGATTTTTAGCAATAACTCAAAAACGACTGGACCGATCATGTTTGCTATAGTTTTCATTGAAATTATTTATTAAGCTTTTGTTTCACGATTTTTGTCATACTTTTTGGACCCATGGTTCAAAAGTTAGAGGGGTGCACATTTTTTTTTTCTTTTGGAGCGATTATTTCCGAAAAATTAACTATATCAAAAAAGGGTCTCCTTATTCGTTTTGAAAGACCTATCCAACGGTACCCCACGCTATTGGAACAAAAAAAAATTTTTATAGTTTTTATTTTATTGTTGCCGCAAATGCATGATATATGTACCCATGCCAAATTGCAGCTTTCTAACACTAACGATCACGGAGCAAAGCCTCGGACAGACAGACATGGCGAAACTATAAGGGTTTCTAGCTAGGTGACTACAAAACCCTAAAAAGAGCCTGTTCAAAGTTAAATCTTTCCGCACCTCCACTGTCGGAATACCAATTATTATGAGAATTTCCTCAACATGCTGCAAGTAGACAAGGTAACTTTCTATTAGCCATAATTAGTAATTACTTAATTAGCCTTAGTTGTAGCCCACTAAGGGCCACTTGCACCATTCACTAACCCGGGGTTAACTGATTCAACCTAGAGTAGCCATGGTTACCAGTACAATTTGACACTAGGTTAATGGTTTAACCGGTTAACCCCGGGTTAGTGGTATGGTGCAAGTGGCACTAAGTGATTAGGTAAATAATAAACATTTTATCGTAGGTAAGTTTAAAACAGTCCAGCACAGCAACAGATACATTTTAAATTATAAAGATGAAGTTATCCCTTCATCCAGCTAACCCCAAACAAACTTTGAACCAAGACCTAATATTATAATTTAAAAAACCGGCCAAGTGCAAGTCGGACTCGCGCACGTAGGGTTCCGTGCCCATATGCAAAAAACGGCAAAAAAATCACGTTTGTTATATCGGAGCCCCACTAAATATTTATTTTATTTTGTTTTTAGTATTCCTTGTTATAGCGGCAACAGAAATACTTACATTATCTTTGAAAATTTCAACTGTATATGTGACATTATCTATGAAAAGGGACCTTATTGTCGATGGCGCTTACGCCATTATCAACGATGCCCCGATATAAATACAATGCCGCGCGATGCTGTGCGTCGTAAGCGCCATCGACAATAAGGTCCCTTTTCATAGATAATGCCCCATATAGCTAGCTATCACGGTTCATGAGTTACAGCCTGGTGATAGACTGACAGACAGACGGACGGACAGCGGAGTCTTAGTAATATTAGGGTCCCGCTTTTACCCTTTGGGTACGGAACCCTAAAACATGTATAAACGGCATACACTACCTACCTTCTAAGGAGGAGGAATTTTACTGAATAAGTACCTAATATAGGTACTGTAAACAATTTGTCATATAATTGGGTGTTTGTGAGGTTGGATCATAATATCGTACTTTTCCGTACATGTATTGGTGCGGGCAAGACGCACGATGACTAAATTTAACAATGAATGCATAATGATGATTAAAATAAATTATTATTCTGATTTCAGTGTATGTTCGAATTGGCCTGTTTTTGTGCACATCACGGTTATTCCAGTCCAGAGTAGGTACTTACAGCTATTTCATTATTTTTAATTACTTATTAGTATTACCTACCTTTTTTTTATGGAAACAATGTCCATCTAACAAGAAACTTCAATCAATAGGTACTAAGTATGCTATGCTATGAGAGATTGAATTGAAGGTACTTATTTCAATTTCAACAACAGTATTCTTATGACATTATTCATAAACGCTTTTAAGCCCTTGATAATCGATTATCTTTATCCGTCATTTTGTCATTTGTGTTTGTTAGAAAGGGACAAATTTAACTAAGGTAGATGCTAAGTTTTATGAATAAGTGGTTTAATATATAAGTCAGTACGTCTTTCCCATAAGGGCACACGGGGCTCGTGCCCAGGGCCCCCATCCTCAGGGGGCCCCGAAAGACAGACAGTAACAGTAGGTATATTTGATTACCCATAAAAAATAGATCATCTAAAAATATTAACATAATTTTTCACCAGAATTTTAAATTTCAGCTGCAAACCAGATCCATGCATCTTTACATGCCAGACCATCGACATCGAACAGTGAAGGTAAATGGTAATTATTCTAGCGGCTCGATTCGGAAAATGAATTAGATTTCTACTAGACTTCAACAAGTTACGATACGGATAATTTAAAGATATTTGTAAGATAGATATGTCAAATTTGACGTTTCCGCGATTCTGGAGGTCCTCTTGAACGATATCGACAAGTTATGAATTAGATATCCAAGTCACATCTAGTCGATATCTAATGTAGATCTAGTTGATCTCTAAATCGTCTCAAGATCTTGTGATTATCTCGAAATCCGAATAGGCCTGTAGTTATCTTTAATAGTATTTTCACACAGACTTCAGAGGGCCTACCGCGAACCACGTTCGACGTGTTGCCTCTCTGTCGCACTTGTAAATTCGTACGTATGTGCGACAGAGAAGTAACACGGCGAACGTGTTTCGCGATAGGCCCTCAGTTTACCCACGTTTCTCTTCGAATTGGTTAGTCCGAATTGTGATCGTTTTCAGGGTTCCGTCCGTAGCCAAAATGGCAAAAATGAAACCGTTATAGTTTCGTCATGTCCGTCGGTCAGTCCGTCCGTCCGTAGATCACAGCCATTTTACTCAAGAACTATAAGATATAAGGATATTAAAATAAACATAGGCTTTTCTATATAAGTTATATAGGAGGCAAACGAGGACACGAATCACCTTATGGTAAATAAGCGATTACCGTCGCACATGGAAAGTCCATGAAGATCTTTTTTTTTCTAGATAAATTGCCGCTCCCAACCGCGTTATTGCGGTGCACGGCGTATGGAGTTACCTAATAGTACTTAATCTAAAAATGTTAACTTAAGGCAGAAGTACTAGTGCTCGACGCTGCACTAGTATTCGACATGGGCACTTTATGCGAAAGTGACAAAGATTAAATTTGAATACAGAAAAATCTTCGCCGTTCAAATTTAACCTATATTATTTTGACATAAAGTGCCCATGTCGAATACTAGTGCAGCGTCAAGCACTAGTACTTCTACCTTATTTCTTTTAACATAATTTAAATTTCAGCTGCAAACCAGATTCAGATCAGATCTACACATGCCAGAGAGTACCTCTGTCAACATCAAACAGTGAAAATGGTAATTATGCTAGTTTTGCTTTTCGGTATAAGTATTTTAGTTTTCACACAGATCTCAAGTAGTTTATCCACGTTCCTCTTCGAAACCGATAGTCCGATTTGTGAACGTTTTTAGGGTTCCGTAGCCAAAATAGCAAAAAAAGAAACACTTATACAGTAATTTTACTCCAAAACTATAAGATTGTGTTTTTTATATGTACCTACTTATATGATATAGGAGGCAAACGAGCACACGAATCACCTGATGATAAAGATTACCGTCGCCCATGGATACCCGCAACATTACAGTCGCAACACCGTAGGGGTTGTAATCTCGATGCTGGCCTCTTTTCTTGAAGGTTTGAAGGTCGAAACGGACCGGAAATACCGCACGCGGCAGTTCATTCGACAGTTTGTCTGTGCGAGGTAGGAAGTTTCTGGAGAAACTCATACTTGAGGACTGCCAGCCGTCCATTAATGGACGTTAATTAAGTGGTGTTGATGTACTTTATGCTTCGGTACGTAGTTTAAAATACACTCCATGGGTAGGTAAATAAATAAATAATAAATATTAGGAGACATCTTACACCAGATCAACCTAGCCCAAAACTAAGCAAAGCTTGTACAGTCAACGGTAAAAATATGGGTGTACAAATCATCTCAAAAATATGTCCCATAACTCTTATGTCAGTGAATTAAGAACTATGGGACATATTTTTGAGTAAGTTGTCTACACCCATATTTTTACCGTTGACTGTACTATGGGTGCTAGGCGACGATATACATTACATACTTATACAGATAAATACATACTTATATACATAGAAAACACCCATGACTCAGGAACAAATATTTGTGTTCATCATACAATGCCCTTACCGGGATCCGATCGGTTTCACAGGCAGGGTCACACTACTTACTAGGCCAGACCGGTCGTCGTCGTATGAAACTAACATTGTTTTTTTCTTGAGAAATATCAACATAAGCACATCATTCGATAGGTCTTCAAAATTACTATTAAGCAAGTTAAGGTTTTAAGCCACATTTTTGTTAAGCTCGAGTACCTACTGATGATGGGATCCATGAGGAATCGAGGGTACTCCTCAAATCTTTAATTAAAGGCATACATATAGGGATTTTTGAGTTTTTATCAACAAATCAAGCATTTACATTGAAAAAAGTGACAATTGATGAAGTAGAACTGCTGATGATGGTCAAGAACGGAACTCTTCAACGATGCATAGCTCACGTTTTTAATCCACATTTATGTCAAGCTCGAGTTCTGAACATGGGATCCATGAGGAATCGAGAGACCTCCTCAAATTTTAAAGGCATACGTACAGAGATTTATGTATTTTAATCAGAAAATCAAGCATTTACATTAAAAACTGTCACATTTGATGAAGTGGAACTGCTGATGATTATCAGAACAGAAGTCTTCAACGACGCATAGTACACATTTGGCGATTTCGATTTTGTGGGTTAGGTTAGGTAGGATAAAACTGTGACCCTTAGAGAAACGAAATCATCATTATATCATCATCATCATCATCTTCCTCGCGTTGTCCCGGAATTTTGCCACGGCTCATGGGAGCCTGGGGTCCGCTTGGCAACTAATCCCAAGAATTGGCGTAGGTACTAGTTTTTACGAAAGCGACTGCCATTTGATCTTCCAACTCAGAGGGTAAACGAGGCCTTATTGGGATTAGTTCGGATTCCTCACGATTTTTTCCTTCACCTAAAAGCGACTGGTCAATATCAAATGATATTTCGTACATAAGTTCCGAAAAACTCATTGGTAGGTACGAGCCGAGTTTGAACCCGCGAACCTCCGGATTGCAAGTCGCACGCTCTTACCGCTAGGCGACTAGCGCTTCTTAGAGAAACGAAATGCTACTATAAAAGTGGGTAAGGTTAATATTAGGTTAGGTAAGAACTGCGACCCTTACAGAAACGAAATGCTACTAGAAAAAGGTGACGAAGTGGATTACTATATATGGTGATCAGTTAAATGCCAGCCAATAATTTACATATATGGCATTTCAGACTGTTTTGAGAAGTCGGTTTTTTTCTATTAAATATTATTTTTGGCATAGGTACATTTATCTCAACTTAGTAGGTTATTCAGTGGAAGTTTTATCAAAACCGGTTTATCCATAACGTTCTATGTACGTGTACGTATTAGTATGATAATCTCGCTTATTGATAGGTACGAACTACGAGTGTGGTATCATTGGGAATTAAGAAACGGGGCAAAAAATCTTAAAGTTCATACCCCATGCAAGTTTCATCGAAACCGGTTAAATGTGTGCGTCCGCTTAAAGATTTATACGGAGATGGTCTTCGCATGCTCTTTAATAGTTTACTTGAGGATTCTTTACCTACTAGGTATTCGGTAGTATGCGAGATTTGCTCTCACGCGGACGCCGATATGCATGTCTTCAAGCAGGTCATTAGTATCAGCTATTACTAGGTAAAACATAGATCGGTATAAAACAGATAAGAAGTTCAAAGTAAGGTATTTAAACGGTCTAAGTCTTACCTGCTTGGTTAACAGCTAACTACGACTGACAAATAAAAATAAGTGAAGGTACTAACTATTAATGTTTTATGTTGGTACCTATGTTTGTAATTTATTTTTAAAACTTATTTTAACGTGTGAAATGTTCCAGCACAAACTTCAGCTACCTACTGCATCTACGAGTACAGGCCAAGCTTGTCTGAAATCTGGAATAAGCATTCGACCGGAAAAAGGTAAGCGTAGAATTGAGAAAAAAAATGTTATTGGCTCAATTAATGCTATTGCCTATTGAGCATGCGACTTGTCCACCGAACAAGAAATGGTTATGGTTCAAAACCATACATTAGACCAGACAAGTAGAGTCCGTATAAGTGAAGCCTGCAGTGAAGTATGTAATTTAAGTACAAAGGTATTTAATTTATAGGACTTGACCGATTATAAGGTTATTTACTATAAGGGCCAGGTGTTCAAAATGATCTTAACGCGACTTGTATTGTTAAGAGAATAAGTGCGTATCAAGATGGTATCAAGGTAATTTTGAACACCTCGTCCGCTTAGCAACATCTGCTGCTGACGTGGGAGTATCAAAAAAACTCTACCTATGTTGACGAGCTCTTATTTATCACTAACTTACATTCCATGCTTGATACGTTCACGACAGCACGGTCATGGTATGATACTGCATGGATGGGTAGAGCATTTACGTATTTTTAGTTACTCGCGCGACGGGTTTCCGAAAGCTTCATCATCATCATATCCATCATATCAGCCGAAAGACGTCCACTGATGGCCAAAGAACTCCCTCAACGATCTCCACAGCGGCCGGTCACGCGCCGACCCCATACAACTCCATCTTGTAGAGGGCCTTCCCACGCTGCGTCTTCCGGTCCGTGGTTTCTAGAGCTTATAGGTCTCCATTTTTAAGTAGGTAGGTACTAATACTACTAATAAAGAGGCGAGCAGCTAGTACCTCTATAATTATGCGGATTATTTGATTTCAGCGTCAATACCAGCGAAACGCCCCCGCTTTGCTGACAAACAACCTGGCGGGTCTAGGGATACTCTAGTTCTTGCTTCTGATAATCGAAAAACGCAGCGAGCAAATCAAAAGACTAGGTAAGTGAATATGGTATTGTTACTCGTATTAAAAAAATATGTTTATCTCTCAGCAGTTTGAAAATTAATTCCAAAGTTATTGGTTAATATTTACGCACAGCATATTATTATCTCATCTTCGTTTTAAAGGATGTAGGTATACGGCGGAATAGTACCAAATAATACTTTTTAATCTCTGTCTGCATACATACCATTGCTTAAAACAAGCCTAATTTCATCCACTTGGTAAAATGTTCTCATACATGTTTTAATTTTTGCGCGGATGTACTTATGTTTGCATTGTACGAATGCATTTAAGAGACCAAAGATTTCTACGGAGTTACATTTAAATTAATTTTACTTGTTACAGATTACAATACAACGAAGAAAGAATTGCTGAAGAAGCTCATGAAAGTGAAATCGAGTTTACTTTATTAAGAATCTGCCTAATAGGTAGCTTAGGACTTTAACCAAATAAATTGTTTTTTAAATCCATCTTTAAAACATGGTATCTAAGAGAATTTTAAATAGAGAGTTACTGTCATGGTAAATTATGTAAGTAGCTACAGTACTCTACATTTACTGCCATCTTTCGACAGAAGATTAAACCTGTTAGAACGCCATTTGACTTTGATCATTATTCTTTCACTGATATCACAGAATAAGTAATAGTATTTGATATGTGTAAACTTGTTAAATATTAATATTAACACCATCTACTCGAATGTAGGCCAAAGGTATGGTGCAATCTTTTCTAGCGATGGCGCCATAACCTTTGGCCTACAGTCGAGTAGATGGCGTTAATTTCAATATGTAACAAATTTACACATATCAGTGAAAGAATAAAAGGGCTCATTTAGTCAATGCGAGAACTCGCATGCGAGTTTCATTACATTGCGGTTTTCGATCGGTCGGTTGAATTGGACTTAACCAACAGTCCGCAATGTAGCTAAAATCGCATACGCTTCGCGCGCCGTCTTAATCAGCCTTATGGATCAAAGTCAAATGGCGTTCTAACAGTTTTAATTTTCTGTCGAAAGATATTGGCAGTAAATTTACAGTGGCTACATAATTTACTTTGACAATCCGCCTCTAATACACTCTATTTTCATTGATGGTATCAATGCACACTATATTTAGTACAGACTATGTAACTATGTTTGTACGGGTCAAATCTTGCAAGTTAAATTTGACCCACTTCCCGACTTCCTATGAAGCTGGAAATTTGTATACATAAGTAAGGCGAGACAGGAGGTGGCCATAGGAACTCTGTGATAAAACAACGAAACCTAATTGTGTTTGGGGTTTATAGAATTGTCTCGATGAGTATTAGTTGCCCGTGGAATAAAAGTACAGTCAGCGATAAAAACTTGTACTAAATTTTTTTTTTGCCATAAACTTATTATTTTGGTTAAAGTTAGATCTATGGGTTCGTTTTGGTAGGGTCTTAACTGAATGAGTTTTATTTTATGCGTATTAACTTGGAGATTGTGATTCTGTAGCCATTCTGCGTCAGGGGTTAATGAGGATCAGCTCATAGCGTTATAATTAACACACACACTATCACACACAGCCCACAGCTGATACGGCTTAAAGTTATAGCTAGGTATATATAATTTCGACTGTTGAGTTGAGTGTGTGACGGTAATTCAGTTAGTTCCTACTTCCTTTTTACAGTTATATTTGTGTTTACCTTATCCTATTTAAATATATTAATTCTAAGATTAGTTTTTGAAAAATCTTTAGACAAACATGTTAGATTTTGTAACGAGTACAGTGTATCCGTTTGTAAATTCTACCAGAATATATTTTGTACAGTTCAGTGTTTAAAAACATAGGTACAGCATATTTGTACATTCAGTATTCAAATTGTGCAATAAGAACAAATATGTAATATGTATATATATATATACCATATATTCAGTCTGGCCATTAATTCAGCTATTCATAGTCTCACGTTCATACTGCATGTTTGGTACCTGGACGACGGCACCATCAGCGGAGACTCAAAAACGGTCCTGGCAGACTTATCCCTCCTCTTCAGTCGGTCCCTCAATACTGAGGATCGTGACATCATATCCTTCTGTTGAAGACCAGGTTCCTTCATAGGGTTCTGTTCCCCGCCAAGCGCATGGCCTCGTGCAGTTTTAATAGCATATAGGTGCCGTAATTTGAGCACACCAATCTAGTAGGAGGAGGGCCCTGAGGTGTCGTGCCTTCAACTTTTCCCGTTATTGTTACTCTTTTACTATTAACTTAGACAAATGTGAATTGTACATTTTCGAAAACTTAGAACCCTCTTTAGCAGCCCAGGTACTTCAAAGTTTTTCGAGTTTAGCCCCAAACATTAAAATCTTATCAAAGGATAATCTCCACCTTCTCGGCTCCCTCATTTTCGATGAAGCTATTCCGTCTGTTTTGGCCAAATCGATTTCTAAATTTTATGTTAATTCAGATCGTTTAGTCAAAATTAGTAGCCATTCGGCCTTATTTATTTTAAAATGTTGTTTGTTGGTTCCCAAATTTACGTACTTGCTCCATTGCTGCCCTATCTGGAAAGTCGCTAGTTTAGTCCAACCTATCGATAGTCTCCTTAAGTCACAACTGGAAACTATTTTGAATGTCCGTTTTAATGAACCGGCTTGGACCCAAGATTCTTTGCCCATTAGGTTTGGCGGTTTAGGAACACGCAAAATATCGAGTATTGCTCTGCCGGCATTCTTGTCCTCAATCCATAGCACGTCTGATCTCGCAGGTAAAATCCTTAAAATAACAAACTGCGAGATCGCGTGCTTGGATGAGGCCAAGAAAGCCTGGCTAGCTAAACTGCCAGATGTTCCACCTAGACCCGAGAGGCAAAGGGCCTGGGACAACTTAGCCCCCACTGCCGTTCTAAAATCCCCAATTGACACTTCGTCGGGAAGGGACCACGCAAGGCTCCTAGCTGTGTCCATTCCAGAGTCTGGACAATGACCCTTTCGATTTCCAACTTCTGAACTCTACGCTGAAGCTATGGCCTGACTGTTCGGCAGTTATTTTTGCACAGTATCGTTTTGCTTACACACAAATCGTCTACACTCATGACTTGTTACGTCTCGCTTCTCAAAAACCGAATCTTTAACCTGCCTGTTCCAAAAGTCTTCTCCGCCTTCGGTAAACGATTTGAGGACCACCTTAAGGCTTCAACCTACAGTGTCATGCTAAAGCATTGTTATCTCAAATCGAAGACAGATCAGTTATTGAGGCCAAAAAGCTTACCTACACTCTTCTTCAATCACTTAACTACGTGGAAACCGCTAGAAGCTATACTAAGTAATATTTTATAATGTACGCAAATATTTAAGTGTAATTTTTAGTAATTTTGTAACTTGCATGCTATACCTATTAAGTAACTAAATCCAGATACTGTACAAATCTAAAGGCCCCTGTACACAATGGGCCAGCGCCGGCCAGTCCAAGGGACGCAGCCATGCGGTAGAATGAGATAGGCTACGATACAGAGGGGCTACCGCGAAAACCGTAATTCGCAAATTGCGGGGATTTTTCTCTTTTACTCCAATGAAGGTGTAATTAGAGTGACAGAGAAAAATGCCCGCAATTTGCGAACTTCGATTTTCGCGGTTATATGTAGCCCAGGCGGCTTAGCACGGTGGTGTTTTTATCCCTTGTCACCATGCCTGTCACGTTCTAACAAGTATGTAAGTGCGAAAGGGACGCGCATAGTGATAGTCGATAAAAATGGAACCGTGCTGAGCCCGCAGGTCTCACCTAGTGCGGGGGTCCCTGGTAAATATGTAAACCATAGTTTATTGGTAAATAAATTATTTTATTTTACTAATTTTATGGCTGCACGCCTATCCATCACCCAACAACGGCACTTTCATCGAGCCAAACACTCAGAATTGCTATCGGACTCCGGGTCGGGGCCGATGTATGCGTGGACCACAGCTGTGCCTCTAGTGGGGCCCCTGTTGATCGCCTTGGCCACCACGGACTCGCCTGCTCCTCGGGCGCCGGCCGCCTATCCCGTCACGCCGCGCTCAACGACATCCTGAGGAGAGCGCTCGTCAGCGCCGACGTCCCTGCGGCTCTGGAGCCCCAGATCGCAAGGGATGACGGCAAACGCCCCGACGGGATGTCGTTGATCCCCTGGCGGATGGGCCGGGCGCTGGTGTAGGACGCCACCTGCGCAGATACGCTGGCGGTGTCCTACATTTTAGCCACCAGCAAACAGGCCGGGGCGGCGGCTGACGTCCGAGAACTCTTCAAGGCGAATAAATATAGTTGTCTCGGCGCATACTACGAATATGTAGCCTTTGGCGTCGAGACACTAGGTCCATGGGGTAGGGGGGCTCGGGGACTCCACAAGGTGCTCAGTAAATTCCTAAGGGAGGCCACAGGTGATCCTCGCGCAGGCAGCTTTCTCGCGCAAAGATTGGCCATAGCAATCCAGCGCGGGAACGCTGCCTGCGTGATGGGCACCCTACCAAGGGCGCAAAATTTTTAGCTTCAGTTATCTTAATTGTAGTTAATTTTAGTTTTATATTCATTTTAGAACACTTATTATTTATAATAAATGAGTTTTTGTATATACCAAGTATGAACTTAAGAAATTAATAAAGTTTGTAATAAACTCACAGGTGTTTTATTTTCTACGATAAAAAGTTTTGAATGAGTTTAGGTTTTTATCGGTTTAGGAAGTCACTATTATCGATTTTTCGCAGCACTACTTTCTATCATGTCGGTTATTATCGTTTCGAGAACTCACTATTATCGATTTTTCACAGCACTGCTTTCTATAAACCATAGATAAATATATAGATAATATATTTCTTTATCTGTGCTATAAACAATTTTCTTTATGTTGGTATGAATAGATGCTCATCAGTCATACGTCAGTCAAGTCCTGTCAAAACGAACCGTTTGACAAAAACGTACTATGGAGTTCCGCCTCTTAGAACGTAGTGATTATATGCTCTTTGGTTAGCTGTTCTTTCATTTATAACTTTTCAGTTATTAATTTATTTGCCTGTTAAGTTCCTTATCAGCGTGATCATTATGAGTTTGAGAGACGACGAACCATGCAGTGATGATGAAGTATTCTACGGAAAGTTAAGTCTCAGAGAACTAAAACGAATGTTTATTAGCAACCAAAATCGACAAACTATAGCGTAAGTACGGTTTAATATTATAAAATACATATGTATTAACCTGGGTCTCTATTGTTTCCCAAAAACTTTCAGTCATAATGTATTGTTTGCCTGCATTTTCGTTAGTCATAATTTGTTTAGTTCAGAAACGCGTCACTTTTCAGGATTGCCATAAAACAAACCTAACCTATCTATAGGATAACCTTACGAAAATCCTGAAAGTAAACGGTTTCAGTTTTATGACTAATGATAATATGACATACAATACAATACATTATGACTTAAAACTTTATGGGAAACAAAGGGACCCCGTATTGACCTATACGCAAGACTAAAGTTACTTCATTTCATATATATTTTTACAGCACTAACGAACACCTTGAGAATGATAATCATAATATGAGCCTAAAACTTATATCAACTCACTCGGAACCTGATATTACATCGAAGCATAATCGTGACACATCACCAGAAATCATTCCAAAATCACTGTCGAACACAATACTATCCCCTGACGAACCGAACTTATTCGCGAACTGGGACGTATCAAACAGCTTCTTAAATTTAGAAAAAATGGTAGAAAAATCATGTGATACCTCAAGTAAGGAGTTTGATAATACCCTTGAGGAAATAGAATACATATTGAATACACCCAAATCAGAGAAGAAAAATACAGCCAATAATGCTTACAAAGAAGCAGAATTGGAGGGAAATCAAATTGTGAATAAAGAAAAAGTAGCTTTGAATACAAAACCCTCAGCTGTAGTAACCCCTATGAAGCAAGTACAAAAAGAAGTATTTGCTACCCCATCATCTGTGCTACAAAC